>NC_056735.1:1236427852-1236585352 GCF_019279795.1 Protopterus annectens
CAGAAGCAGCGTTTGCAAGTGCCGTTCGGCATCCTGAAATTTTCGTATTCTGAGTTTCAGACCGAAGACCAAGTTGGGCTAAGTACCCCGTTGGGGAATATTTTTGTCTTTTCTTGCCTCAGTTAATTCCGGATGTCAGAAAAAGTGAATAATTGTATTTCTTGTGGGAAACAGATACCTCATAGGGATTACCACTCTCTTTGTATTCCTTGTTTGGGGCCTGAGCACGACGTAGTCAGGTGTCGCTTTTGTGCTAAATTTAATAAGCGCACTATTAAGCGTAGGTTAGATTGTGCTAGGCTTGTCTTCAGTAAGTGGTGTAATTATAATATGCCGTCGGATCCTCCGTCGCCACGCTGTGAAGAAGCGCAAGGAGAAATCTTTGAAATCCAGGCAGGATGAGTCGTCCGTTCCGGACGCCGGTTCTTTAGAGACCACGGTGGAGTCTGTGGATCCGGCCGAGGTTTCTGTTGAGTCTCAGGAGGAACCTTTAGTTTTGCAAGATGTGGCCTCTCAGGAGTCAGGTCAGGCTGAGGGGGCCTCTCAGGTGGCTGTGCTCCTTCTTTGCATAAGGTGGTTAGGCCTTCTCCCTCTGTTTCTAAGGTACCTTCTAAGGCCAGGCCTGGTTTATCTTCCTCTGGTGTCAGTCCTAGTTCTGCAGGTTCTGTGCCTAAAAAACACATGCTTAAAATGGCAGAAGATTTAATTACCTTAATTAGAGGTTCTATGCCCCCTCCAGATAAGAGGCCTAGGGTGGAGCCAGAGGTGGAAGGATTGGAGCATTCTTCAGATTATTCAGAGTCTTCGGCTGAAGACATTCATGATTTTCCCCCTTATTCTGATTCTGACGCAGAGGATTCTAGTCCCTCTGCTTCCCCTCCAGAGGATTTTTCTTTTTCAGAAACCCTGCATTCTATGAGGGAGCATTTTAAATGGGAAGGTCAGGATTTCTCAGATTCCCGAAAGAGGCTTAGGGAATTCTTGTTTTTACCTCAACATAGGCCCTTGGCTATACCTCCGGTCTTAGATGTTGTACATGATGTTTTCTCTGAGGCTTCACTTAATCCAGACTCTTTGCCTCCTGCCCCAGTTAAGCCAGACAGGTATTACAGGGTGCCTGAGGCTCATAAATATTTATATAAGAGCCCTAGAGCGGACCCTGAAACTATTAGCCAGGGACCTAAGGGTGTCAGGGCTTCTGTTGTAAAGAACCCAGTTCCTATGGATAAGGACTCTAGAGCTCTGGACAGGTGGGGTAAAAAAGTGTATACCTCTTCCACGCTTGCAATGAGGGCTTTAAATTGCCAGTTTCATATGCTGAAATACCAGAATTTTCTTCTTAGTCAATTGAAATCTAAGGTGGATGCTTTAGCAGAGGGCATAGAGTGTAAAGAATTACAGGATTTGGTTCATGCCTCTGATCAGGTGGGTAAGCATTCCTTGCAGTGTGGTTTTGATGCTTTGCAGGCCTCTTCTAGGGTGGCTGCCACTGGATCAGTTATTCGTAGGCACGCTTGGCTTAGGGATCAGAACTTGTCAGAGCATGTTAAAGCTCGAATTCTGGATGCTCCCCTTCAGTCTGAAGTTTTGTTTGGTTCTCCTGTGGAGTCAGTCTTGAAGAAAATGGAGGACAAAGCTAAGTCTATGTAGACTGTTAAAGATTTCTTACAAGTGCAGCCCCCTAGGTTTAGCAGAAATTGGCCTACTAAGGGATGGGCTTACCCTTCTTCTGATTTACAGTCTAGGGGCAGATCTAGACGTGGTAGGGGCAGAGCTCATGCACAGGTTTCTTTTAGGCCTAGGACGTGGAGTTCCCCTGCGCAGTCTGCTGGTGAGGGCAGGGGCCAGTCCTTTCGTAAGCAGACCCAATGACCTGCATCTTCAGCTGCCCGATTCTTCTTGTCTGGCAGCTCCTCTAGGGGGAAGTTAGCACTTTTCAGGCAAAATTGGCTTTTAGTCACCCAGGACAAATGGGTGTTGGACATTATAAACCGAGGCTACAAGTTTTATTTCCACACATTGCCCCCTTTCAAAGGCATGCCAGACGTTCCTCCTCAGCAAAAGGCAGAGGCTCACAAACAGATTTCTTTACTTCAAATGGGAGCTATCCAGCAGGTGCCTTCATTAGAGGTGGGCCTAGGATTTTATTCTCGCCTGTTTCTTGTACCAAAGAAGGGGGACACTTGGAGGCCGATTCTGGATTTGTCTATTCTCAACACATACCTGGACATTCCAAAATTCAAAATGTTGACTTTGCAACAACTTCTACCTATGCTAGGCAAAGATCACTGGATGGTAACTCTGGATCTCAAGGAGGCTTATCTTCATATTCCTATCAGGCCAAGCTGCAGGAGATTCCTGCGTTTTCGGGCTGGGACTTTACATTATCAGTTCTCTGCATTGCCCTTTGGCTTATCTACTGCGGCCAGGGTATTCACAAAGGTTCTGGCTCCGGTGATAGCCTTCTTCAGGTTAAGAGGAATACAGATTTATCCTTACTTGGACGATTGCCTGATTCTTGCTCAAGACAAAGACAAGCTACTTCACCATCTTCAGTATGTTATGGCAGTGTTAAGGTGCCTAGGGTATTCTGTGAACGAAATAAAGTCCAGTCTTGTACCCTCTCAGGACATGTGCTTTCTGGGTGTGAGACTGAATACAGCCTCTCAGATGGCGTTTTTGACCCCGGACAAGCAAAGAAATCTTTCCCTTTACTTCCAACAATTGTCTCACCTGTCCAGGCTGACTGCAAGGGCAGTCCTTCAAGCCTTGGGGTTCATGGCATCTTGTATTCTGGTACTTCCCAATGCCAAACTGCATATGAGGAAGTTACAATGGTATCTCAAGAGTGTATGGACACAACACTGCCACAATTTGGACACTGTCATTCAGATAATACCTTGCATTCAAAAGGAATTTTTGTGGTGGGCTCAGGAATGTCACCTAAACAAGGGACTCTCTGTGACCCGACCAGAGACGAGTCAGATCTTAACGACAGATGCCTCGGACAAGGCTTGGGGAGCACACCTCAATGGAAAATGGGTTCAAGACACGTGGCCTGCCAGATTTCAGCATTTGCATATCAACATGAAGGAGATGTTAGCAGTCCAATTTGCATTGATGGCCTTCAAGGATCTACTACACCCAGGACAAGTGTTGATTCAAACAGACAACACAACTGTCATGTGGTACATCAACAAGCAAGGGGGAACCCATTCGTACCCACTTTGCAGGCAAGCTATGATTTTGTGGGAGACGGCTCTCAGTTTGCACCTCACTCTTCAAGCAAGGTTTCTGCCAGGAGCACAGAACTCCTTAGCGGATGTTTTGAGGAGACAGATGGTGAATCCCCACGAGTGGAAACTGGATCCTCATGTATTTCGACAGTTGACAGTGTTTTGGGAGACTCCAGACATAGATCTGTTCGCTTCTCCACTAAATTTCCAGCTGCCAAAGTTTTGCACAAAGATGTTTCATCCAAAAGCTTGGAAAGTGGATGCTCTATCATTCAGTTGGAACAACCTTCACGTCTATGCCTTTCCTCCTCTGCCTCTCCTTCCCAAGGTGCTCTTGAAGGTCAGACAGGACAAGCCCTCCATGATTCTTATAGCTCCAGATTGGCCACGTCAGCACTGGTACCCTCTGCTAAGGAGTTTAGTACGGGAGCCTCCTTGGCCTTTGCCAGCAAGTCCACACCTTTTGTCCCAGGTAGGCAATCATTTCCTCAATGTCAGGATACAGTCCCTGCATCTGACAGCCTGGCATATTCTGTTCTAGACCCTGGAGGGTCGCAGCTTCCTCAACAAGTTTTGAATGTTATTTTGGAGGCCAGACGGCCTAGTACAAGGAAGGTTTATGCTGATAAATGGAGGAGATTTTTTCTTTGGTGTAAAGCAAAGGACTTTGATGTTTCAGTACCTAATTTGAGTGTTTCACTCCAGTATCTTACAGAATTACTAGACAAAGGTTTGTCTTTCTCCTCTGTAAAAGTTCATGCTGCAGCCATTTCTGCTCACTATGACTGTGACCCACCATTGTTCTCTCATCCTTTGTTTAAGCAATTTCTTAGAGGGGCAAAGAACATAAGACCCCCAATGAGAGCTCCTACTCCTTCCTGGGATCTCAATTTTGTGTTGGAGAAACTCACTTTATCTCCTTTTGAGCCTGCAGCTACAGCTGAGTTGAAGTTTTTGTCTTGGAAGACAGCTTTTTTGTTGGCCATTACGTCTGCTAGAAGGGTATCTGAATTACAGGCTCTTATGGCAGTTGAACCCTTCCTAATTTTTCATAAGGATAGGGTCTCTTTGCGTACTAACCCTACTTTCATGCCTAAAGTGGTCTCAAATTTGGCCTTGAACCAGTCTATTTATTTGCCTACTTTTTATGCTGATCCCCAAAATAAAGGGGAAAAGATTTTGCACTCTTTGGATATCCACAGGCAGTTGCGTTATTATTTGAGCAGAACTAAAGGGTTCAGACAGTCTCAACAGTTGTTTGTTTCTTTTGCTTTGGGTTCTCAAGGGAAACCTGTTTCTAAACAAACTATTTCTAAGTGGATTGGCCATTGTATTGCTTTTTGTTATTCTCATCATGGTAAGGAGATTCCAGCTGGAATCAGACCTCATTCCACTAGGGCTACTGCCACTTCTACTGCCTTTCTGAGGGGTGTAGCTACTAAAGATATTTTGGAGGCAGCTACTTGGAGTTCAGTGCACACTTTTTCTAAGCATTACCATCTCCCTCTTTATTCAAAATCTAGGGCAGGGTTTGCCACTGCAGTTTTGCAGGGCATGCTAGCAGCCCCCAATGCTTTATGATTTTACCAACCTCCCTTTACTTTTGCTTTGGGATTCGACCCACAGGTTATGACTGCAGCAATGTGAGATGAAGAACATAGTACAGTTTTGTACCTACCATAAATGTAGATGTTCGAAGATCCACATTGCTGCAGTCCAATTTTCCCTCCCTCCTTCCCCACTGTAGTTTGGGGTGGTTGTGTGGTTTGGGTTGTAAATATTGTTTGTACATGGGTGGTTGGATATTTTTCCTGTTTTTTGGCTTTGGCCTTTCTTTTTAGGGCCTTCTGACATCTGGGGCAAGAAAGACTGAGGATATGACGTCGGTCATGCGCTTTAGTACTACGGCGTACTGACGTCAGATCTAAGCGACCATGACCGACGCCAGCCTAACACTTTGGTATTCGGGCCGACCGAGGACAGCGGACTACCCACAGGTTATGACTGCAGCAATGTGGATCTTCGAACATCTACATTTATGGTAGGTACAAAACTGTACTTTTCTCTAATTAGATTGATAGGCAGACAACCTACGCTCTCCTCCCTGATATGCCACTTTCTTTTGTCTTCCCACAAAGCTTCCACTAGAAAAATTTACAAGAGTAAATGGAAAAGGTTTGTTTTTAGGTGCAGTGGTAAGACCTATATCCTTTTTCACCACCAGTACCTAAAATTCTGGAATTCCTGGCTAAAGTTTTTAATGATAGGGCTAGTCCATCCATGATTCAATTAGCTGCCATTTTCAATTTCCATATTGGAGTTAATTCCACATTAGCTTCTTCACATCTTTGTAAGGCATTTATAAAAGGAACTTTTCTGTTGAAACCACCCTTTAAAGATCCTACTCCACCATGGAATCTGAATTTAATGTTATAGCCTCTTACTCAAAAATCATTTTAACCGGCTGCAAAATGTGTTTGGAAATAATTAATTTGGAAAACTATATTCCTGTTAGCCATAACATTGGCTAGGAGAGTCAGAATTTCAAGCTTTATCTTGTAAGTCTCCTTGTTTAATATTTCATAAGGATAGGATGTCCTTAAGAACCAGTTCTTCCTTTCTTCCTAGGTGGTATCAGGATCTAACTTTAGTCAGTCTATTAACTTCCCTGTGTTCTTTCCAAATTTTTCAAAAAAAAGGAGAATACATTCTCCATGTACTAATCTCAACAGACAATTACATTTTTATCTTCACAGTTGAGAATTTTAGAAAATCAGATCAGTTATTTGTATCCTTTTCGGAAAGCAAATTGGGAGAACCAGTTACCAAAGTAACCTCATCAGAATGAGTGACCAACTGCATCTCTTTTGTTTATAATGAGCTTGGCCTGGTCTTGCCAAAACCTTTAAGAGCTCATTCATCCAGGTCCATGGCATCTATATTAGCTTTTTATCCAGGTCTTCCCATGGACGATATTTCTGCGGCTCTATTGTTGGCTAATCCTCATACCTTTATTACTCTTCACAAATTGGATCTGGTCTCTAGGGGAAGAGCAGCCTTCAGCTCAACAGTATTCAGGAATATCCTTCCTTAGAGTCCACATGTTGTGAAATGAATGAAAACTGACATCAGGTAAAGAAGTTATGTGCTCATCGTAACATTCCATCTGTCATCCATTTTCATTCTTACTTCACTCTCCTCCTTCCTGTCCCCTGCCCTTTTTCTTTCATTTCTGGAAGAACTGGAAATTATTACAGGAACCGAAGTTCCTGTCATTTGATCTCCAGATGGTGACTTTCCATATAAAACCTTTAATTTCATTGTTATATACAGTAAAGGGCAGCAAACAAGATCTGGGGAAAGAGGGTTACTCCTGCATTATGGGTAATGGAGGAGCTTGAGAGCTTGTTGTTATCCACAAACTGTAAAAAAGCAGTTGAGTCAGATCCGAGGATTAAATCCAAACCCACACATTGAGTAAGAATGAAAATGGACAACACTGATGGGAAGTTATGATGAGTACATAATTTTTTTTCTTTAATCTTTCAAGCCTGGTTGGATGGTAGGCATTTGTGAATTTCGGTTGAGGATGTTAAGTTTTTTTATGGAAGAATAAATCTAGTTCAAATAAATTTATCTGCCTTAATATTTTTTAAGACAATTGGCCACCCCATTTAAAGAAGCAGCGTCTTGTATTTTAAGAAACTCAAAGCAATTGTACTGTTTACATGAACTTCACATGAATGAGGAAGCTATTGTCATGTATACGAACTTGGCAAGAATTGTCTTGCATGTGTTTGATTTTACCAGAACATTGGGTTCTGTAACAGTTTTGATAAAAAAAAATAAAAATGCATTTTGCATATCTGTGTCAGTCTTGAAGGAAAGACTTTGTTAGTAAATGTTCTGGGTTTGAAGTATATGAATTGTTTTATCTTAATATGCCCCTTTAAATATCAGCTGTTCTCGGATAATGTGAACTGAAGGCTAGATGATTTATATACCAGATTGTCTTATTTGTTGTCTGTGATACTGTTATGAATATAAATGTAGATTAATTATCCTCAGAGTAAGCAGCATACTATATCAAAAAGCTCAGTTTTGCTGGACAAATTTTGTTCAATCACACAGTTTGCAAGATAGTTGGAGGATTAATCAGGATTACAAGGGATTTATCATTTTGATAAGGTAATGAATTTTGAAGATTTAAAAGGGTCATTCTTTCACGAGAACCATCTTCTGATAATGCAGATTCAGATTTTCAGAGCTGGTCCTGCTAAATGTTTCTGTTTTTAAGATTGAATATCAGTAGACAAAAGAAAAATAAGGTGTGCAGTACAAATAGACTTAACCATAATGATATGCAATACAAGTTTATTAGAGAACCTGCTTTTTTGTCACAGTGTTGATCATGTGATCTCTTCAGAAATAAAAAAGTCCAGCTTTTAAAACATGTTTTTAATATATGCATAAGCTCCATCATTGTTGGAAGAAATAAACTTTAGGCAGTGTTTGAACTGAAACATTACTTGTTCTTATGAAATAGTACCCCAGTGTAATAAAGACAAATAATGGAAGGACTGGATTCAAAGCAAAGTGCAGATGTAGTGTCAGTCTTAAAATGGAAGATAAAAATTACAGTGTAGATTGGACAGGAGTGCATTTTTGTACAAAGAAGGAGATATCTTTCTAATCAAGTAATGAAAATAAAATAAATGGTATTAAAGCATCAACAGAAATTGACACTCCTTTAAGATGTTAAGGTTTTTGAGGAACTTTTTAATGAGATTTTACAAAGATCTTTACTGGAATCATGTCAAAAGATCCCTTTAGAATAATTACTTCACCCATAAGTTTGCTGCTAAAGTATTAAAAGAAGACTAAGTTTAAGATCCTCCAACAAATAAGCATTCTGGTCTTAATGGAATAATGGCTGTTGTAAACCTTTGCAGTTTAATTAGTACCATATATACTTAATATAACTTTTTTGTAACTGGATCATGCACAAACTTTTGATATTGACAGAATTTTTCTTTTTCACAGATTAGGTCAAGAACATTGTGGTTGAAGCAAAGGGGGCAGCTCAAGAAACAAAAAAATGGATTGTTGGGTGCTGCTCCTCGAAGAGAATAACAGTGACTCTGCAGAATATTATATTCATAAAGTAGCAAAAAGTATTCCAAAGACAAAGCTGTCACTGGAATGGAGGGCAAGAGGGGATGGAATTTACTTGAGAAAACTGGTGAAGGAACCATGCAAGGTATTGGAAGCAAATAATTAGAGAGGGAAAGGTAGTAGAATGGGAAGAGGACAAGAAGTCATTTGGACTGCAGGCTAGAGATTGCCTTCCTTATGAACGATTGATATCTAACTGTAGACAGAGAAAAAATAGGGGAATCTTAAGTTAAAGACCAGCACTGCCAGAGTTTTCATTAGAATCTAGATGAGAATCTGCTTTTAGAGATAAATAGTAGGGTTTATCAATATTGCATGATAACTATAGGAATCAGTCAGAGGAGGTTAGAAAGCTTTGTGGAGAGAGATTGGCTAAGCAGTTCGCAAAGAAAATGGGGGAAGTGTTCTTTTTGTCCATGTATTATTGATAATCCTGTCTTTGTTCATCCATATACAGGACAACAATTTAATTTGAAGATCAAGGCTGCTTGCACTAGTATGCATGTGATATGTCTAGCTGTATGTACAGTATGCAGTAAATTTTACGATGGGAGGATTGACAGGATGCTCAAAGATAGGATTAGGGAAAATATTTATCATATTAGTAAGAAAAGCATGTTTAATGCGTTAGCCAAACATGTTGTGAATATGGACAGCACACAATTTTGACTTTTTAGTCATAGGAATGAATTGTGGTAATAAGAGAGGAGGGGATATGAAATTAAGTGCTGAGGAAATGGAAACACACTGGATCATTAGGTTGAGAGCGAATGCAGGTTTGAATGACTGCATACCACTAAGACCTGCTTTGAAAGCCAGACCACTACGTAGGAAATAGGTGGTTGGCTACATGTTATATGCTACATTCATGGTTTAATATGTTCATGCTTTTTAATATGATATATATTCAAATGTTTTTATATACATTTTTGTGGATAGGTACATTCATGTGCTTCTCATTTTTATTTCATTTTTTTTTTATTTTGTATTTGTTTGGTTTTTTAGATTGATGTTTTTTATTCTTTGAAAATGCCTCTTGAATGATTTTTAGGATGTATGCCTTTAAGTTGGAATTTGTTCTGTCATGTGATTCTAACTTAATAGTTAAATATGATGCATTAGTTACTTAGTTTTTATGTCACACCCAAAGAAGCATTTGGTGAAAGCGCTTGTGTGTTTTAGTAAAGGCCTGTTTGTGAACCTGGAGCTTTACCTGCGTTGGTTGTTCTTTACCATTGGGGGAATATATGTTTGGCTCCCAAATATGCAACAAAGTCTATAAGATTTAGGGTCTTTGGAAGTGTTTGCCTAGATATTTTTGTACCCCAAACAGACTCCAAAGAATTTTTACTCGGGTAGATTGCAAATGTTGGAGGTGTGATAGGGAAAAAATAGGCAATTCTGTACATTATTTCTGGGAGTGTAATGACTTGGCAGACTACTCAACAGAAGTACTTACGAGTGAGCAAATTGGTGTAACTAGAGAAATTATTTTTGTGAGCTATAATACAGAATCGGAGTTGTGTAGAGATAGTAAGGCAATGAGTTTAATTCTTGTGGCCAAAAAAGCATTTGCTAGAAAATGGAGATCAAAGTCTAAACCAACTGTACTAGAAGTAGTGAATATAGTAACAGAGATAAAACAACTGGAAGTGGGATCTTTAGAAAAGGGTAGGAGCATATTACATTAAAAAGTGATTATTGTGGGAAGAAAACATGGAGAGTAATGTTTTGGAGAAGGCATGAGTTTTAAGGGAAGGCAGGAATCGAATGAGCTTTGTAATATTTGACTAACAATGACTGGATAGATAAGTGATTTAATATTTACTGCTGTAAATGTCAGAATGGTTTGTTTTAATTTATATAAATGAGCAACTGCTTAAGTCATAAAGTAATAATTCAATAAAGATGTTTCTTGTTTAAAAAAAGCATCATGGTAGTAATTTTTACATCTGTTTCATTGCCGACTATTTTTTTTTTCAAGTTTGTTACAAAGGTGATAAATTGTGAAATATATGTTTGCGAATATAAATCTTTAGCTGTATCTTATAGGTCAACTGAAAGAGTAGTGAGTTCAGTAAGGCAGGCTATTATGTATAAAGATTGTAAGAGAGCTGAACTGTCTGCTGTTGCAGTGGGTTGTTAAAAAACATTTGATGTGAAGTTGTTCTCTCTCACCTTCATTCTCACTGATGGGTTTGGAGTTGATCCTTGGCTCTGACTCTGCCAAATGCTAAAGCTCGAGGTCTTCATACAGCTAGTGGCCTACTCCCTATCCCATGATGCAATAATGCTTCCCTCAGATCTCGTTTGCTGCTGCAACAATTTGGGTGTTCGTCAAACAGATCTGGCCAGTAGGGTCAAATTTTTGATATTTGTCTAAACAAAATCTTTTCATTCCTGTTTGTAAAATTATAGTTAACTACTTGAGACACTTGTCTCTTTGGTTAGTCATAGTTAGAGTGCTTCTTTCTCCTTTTCTTGAAGCTGTTTATTTTTGGGCCTATTTTCTATAAGTGAGCTAGAGTAGTTAGATTTACATAACTTGCTCCCTTTCCTTTCTATGTATCCCATTTTTTTATTAGGGCATTAATAATAGATCTTTGCTTACTTGCAAATACTTTTTATTCAACCCTGCAGTTTTTATTAGGGTTGTATAATAGTCGTTGAACAGTTTGGTGTGTTTCATCGTTATTATAGTTAGTTTTAGACCCTCTTTAGCTGTGTGATATATATATATATCTATATATATATATATATATATATATATATATATATATATATATATATATATATATGTATATATTTTTTTTCTTACATATAGAACTAGAGTTTCTTCTGCCTTGGGTAATTCTCATTTGACAGAGTTATGTCTGACAAAGTTAAATCTTGGTTTAAAAAGTGTTCTCAGGAGGAATGTCATTTATTTAGACCATGTTTCCGAAACTGGGTGAGCTCATGGACCTCTGAGGGTCTATACGGTACATTCCAGGGGTCCATGAGCTCACCTAGATTTTGGGCATTGTCAGTGACCTTGTAAAAAAATAAAATAAAAAAAAAAATAATAAAAGTTGCTTCTCTCATGGTCAATTTATTTAAAAAAAAAAATACTTCCCTGAGTGCATTTGAGCTGCTTAATTTCCACATTCACGGCCAAGCAGCTGCTTGCCCTGAGTTTTTAGAGATGGAAAGAAGGAACAACTTCCGCATTTGTGGCTGGCTGAGCAGCTGCCCACTTGCCCTGTGTTTTCTGCCTGGCGGTTAGAACTTTGAGGGAAATTTAAACAACTGTTCTGTTCCCTCTAAGTAAGGTCCCAGATTTGTTGGTTGCTGCTGATAGCAATTACTGCTGGGCTGATCCATACGATCTTGTTGAAAGTCCCTGGCCTGAAGGTATTTTTTTTTTTTTTTTTTTTTTTTTTTTTATAATTAAGGCTTAAACATGAAGTGATACAGTTGAGAGCGTAGCTGTCACCTGTGCAGATTTTCACATAATGTCCAGATTTTGTACTGTTTGGTCTGTTTCTCATAAAATTGTGTTTTCTGACAAATCCCTGTTAAATTGTTTCGTACTGAAGTCAGTAAATGTCTAATGTTTGCACTTTAGACTTCATAGCCTTCAGAAAACTCATACTAATACAGAACTTGCTTTATCAACTTTCTAAGTTTGAAAGAGCAATATTTAAAATGTGTCTTTCATTTTGGCCCTCTGTCTCTCACCCCCATTATGATACGCTTTGTCCAGATTTCTTCTGCTGAAGAGGTTGAAAGGTATGTGTGTGTCTGCAAGAAAGAGGGAGGCAGGTGTGTGTGCGTGTGTGTGTGTCTTTGTGTGTAAGAGAGAGGGAGGCATGCAGGTAGGGGTTTGGGAGTGTGTAGGAGGGAGGGAGGCATGCAGGTAATTGTGTGTGTAAGAAGGAGGGAGGCATGCAGGTAAGTGTGTGTGTAAGAGGGAGGGAGGCATGCAGGTAGGTGTGTGTGTAAGAGGGAGGGAAGCATGCAGGTAAGTGTGTGTAAGAGGGAGGGAGGCATGCAGGTAGAGGTGTGTGTGTAAGAGGGAGGGAGGCATGCAGGTAGGTGTATGTGTAAGAAGGAGGGAGGCATACAGATAAGTGTGTGTAAGAGGGAGGGAAGCAGGTAGGTGTGTGTGTGTGTGTAAAGAGAGGGAGGCAGGTAGAGAGAGGTATGTGTTTGTTTGAGAGAGGGAGGCAGGTAGGGGTATGTTTGTGTTAAGTAGCATACCCTTCAGCTGTCCAGGTTTTTGCAGAATGCCCAGATTTTTGCCCAATATGTTTGTCTATTCTGTGCAACTGTTTTGTTTAGATAGCTAACAAATGTTATCACTACTGTGGTATAGAATTTTAAAACAGTGTTTGTAGCACAACAGGTAGCATGCTTGCATTTGAACGCAGAAGCCTGTGTGTTCTACTCCCACATCATGTAGATGCATTGCTGATACTGTGTTGTATTTTCAGGGCAGGGTGCTGAAGACATGAATATGTCCTCCATTGGATGAGATGCCTAGTAACTATTAATTTTTTTTTTCAGTTTGCCATTCATGCAATATTACCAGCTTACCATTTTTTTATGTAACATAAGTAGGCAATTTATTCTTCAAGAGCAGCAGGCAATGAATTGGTATGTAGATGAAACACTGAAATATAAAGTTGTTAGCAGCAACCTTTTCATTAATTACAGATCTCTTTAAGGTGGCATTAGTCAGATGACTTTTACTTCTGCAGAGATTGTGCATATTGACTGATATTGGCGGATTGTAATGACAGAAGTTTGACTGGCCTTTTATGGTTGAAATGTTCTAAATTGGGCAGTTTTGTCATTATGGGTTCATATATTTTTTTTCATTGCTTACTGGAAAAATGTGCCAAACTATACATTTAAAACAATCTACCAAGTGGTGCTGTATTTTACAAGGGATGTAATTTAGTTATTGTATCTCAAAATTTAATTATATAATCAGGAAGGTAAATCAAATAACTTTTGCATGGCCCTAAAAATGTTTGCAAGGGACTTATGCTTTGAAAACAGCCCAAAGGTAAACTTAATCTGTTACTGGCCAGATGCATTTTTTTGCATGTAGTTTTAGTGCTGTTTCAGGGAATGTGAGTTTCAAGCAAGGTGACCAACTGTCCCAGTTTTTCCAGGACAGTCCCAGTTTGGAAGTCTCTGTCCCGGAATTCCAAACGTCTTTTGGATGCAGAAATGCCCCAGTTTAGACTGCTTAGTCTGATTGGTGACCTTGCTTCCTGGGGTGGCCAGTCCCCCTGCTTTCCCATCCTGAGCAGCTCTGGGGACTTTGCGATTTTTTGGGGATGCCATTGGGTATGGAGTAAGATTGGATGCCTTCACCCTGGCAGGAGCCTTCCAGGCGCTGCTGCCATCCGTCATTAGCTCCCTCAAGGACTTCCATTGTGGGGGGCTGTCTCCAGGCCCCGCACCAATCCGCCTGGTGCTCCCTTACTGACTTCTGTTTGGGCAGCCCCCTACAAGCATCCCCTTTAACCTGGCCAAGAGACCTCCTTCCCCAGCCACAGCCCCCCCCCCATGTTGGGGGATTCTGCCCCCTCCATATTTCCTGCAGGCTGCCAAATAATGCCAGAATGCATGTGCCCTCGAATCCTCTCAGGGGCGCTTCCCTCCAATTCCAGCCGGCCCTGTGAAACTCCCCTCAGTTCCTGAGGGGAAGATCCTCTCTCATGAAGGCTTCGGAGTCCCCCTGTTTCCTATCCAGAGGCGCTCTGGGGACTTTATTTTTCATGGATGCCATCAGTTATGAGGTGAGGTCAGATGGCTTCACCCCAGCAGGAACTCTCCAGCCCCCTCCACCTTCTGCCCTGGTGCTTCCTCAAGGACTTCCATTGTAGAGGTCTCTGTCTGACCCCGCTCACCCAGCCAGAAGTTCTTCAGGAACCGCCACTGTCTGCCAGTCACTCACTTAAGGACGTCTGTCATGGGGGGGGAGATATGCCTGACCCTGCTCACCCAGGCAGGAGCTCTCCAGGCCCTTCTGCCATCTACCTGGCACTCCCCTAAGGGCTTCCATTGTGGGGGGCTCTGCCTGACCCACCCCTCACCCAGGCAGAAGCTTGCCCGACCCTGCCACTCTCCCCCTTCCAGACTTCTGTCTCAGAGGGGGCATGGTACCAGACCACCTCACCTAGGCAGGAGCTCTCCTAGCCCGGCCACTTTCCACCTTTCTCTCCCTTCCATACTTCCATCAGGATGGACCCCCTCTGGGCTTCCACTACTACCTAGGAGAAAAAGAGCTCCTTTCCTGGGTTGCATATTTCCTAAAGGCTGCCTAATTGTGCACTGTCATGCATGCTCTGAGCCTCACAGGGTAACTTCCCTCTGATCCTTCCCAGCCTCGTGGAACTCTGCTGGAGCAGACAGTCCCTCATCCAGACTTTTATGACACCAGTTCTCCCCTTTGCCCTGCACCTAGGGCTTTCAAACTCACAGGGGAGATGGCCCTGGGTCCCAGCATCTCTGCACTTTTTGCAGCACACCTCTGTCTCTCCCCCGTGGTGCCAGCCATCGATGGCTTTGCATTGCTTTGAACCTCCTGGCATGTAGCCACTTTCCTCCTGGGTGGTGCCGTTAGCAGAGTGGTATCTTCATGGTGCTGGGTGAAGAATGGGAGGCCATCCTGATTCCCCCAGCCAGCCTCTGGTGCGAGATGACATGGCAGCCAAATTACCACTCCCATGGGGGCTAGGAGGATGGGATCGCTGACCTGGCTTTCCGGGGTGGAAATCGAGTGTCCCGGTTTAGGTCCTGTAACAAAAAGGTTACCTTGGTTTCAAGGGTAGAGAAGTTTTAATGCTAAGTCTGTTTTCATTGTGAGACTGTATTGCTTTGCTTTAGCAAATGTCTGTCAGTGTTTGTGCTATAAAATTGAAATAAGTTTTAAATTAAATCCAAATATCTGTTGTAGAAGTAATGCAGAAAATAATGTACACACTGAGAATTCTGAACAGTGTTTTTGGCAATTGGGGGGATAGCCAAGTAATGGGACACTGAAATGGTTTTATAGGGGGGCTAAATGGGAGAGTTGGGGGGGGGTTGATGCAAACGTAATATATTTGTACCGCCACCTATAGGGGTCTGCCAAAATATTTCCTTGATAAAAGGGGTCCTCCGGCTTGCAGAGTTTCAGAACCTCTTACTTTAGACACTGCTGCCATTGTCATTCTGCTTTTTGCGTTTCCCCAGGTCCTCTACCCACAACAGAAGGCCTATCAAAATGTGATACAGCAGGAATGTGTGTATTCACTATTAGTTAAATTTCAGTAAGCCAGTGTACAGTAAGTATCTTATTTCCTGTGAGATTACAGTACCACCTGCCAAAATTGTTTGCTGACTGCCAACTCAGGGCATCCCCCCATTGGCTAAACTTGTATTCATCAAATTAAAAAATGTATATATGTATGTGTGTATGTGTGTATATATATATATATATATATATATATAGAGAGAGAGAGAGGTGTGCATATGTGCAGTAGAATGTTCCCTGCATTTACCATATTGTGTGTCCTAACAGTAGATTGCCACATTATGTCTAAACAAGAAATTAAAAATTCTGATTCACCTTTGGACAACCATGAGTGATGTACTGGGCTTTGTTGAACCTGTCTGCAGTCATTTCTGTGTGTGTCTCCTCCTCGTCATCCTCATTGCTTTCAGGCATCTCATCTCCTTTATTTCTAGTATTAGGACTTCCTGATGTTATAACTTTGTCAATGTATTCTGTTGCACGTTCAGTGCCATATCTGAGTATGTGCAAGAAGTTTGGATCCTGTCAGTATTCAAGCCTCTTGACTATGTAGCTAACTAAAGAAGATGTACTGAAACAAAACATAGTAGCTGAAGATTATTTAGAGCTTTCATGACTTCCGTCTTCTGGCATATATCTGCTTTCTTACCTTTCAGATATCTGCTTATTGAATGGATGTTTTCATATCTATTTTTTGCATTATGAAGAAAGGCTAGAGGCGTTAGTCATATTATTTGATTAGTTAACCTGGTGAGTGGACTGGTCCAGTTACCCTATTCATCCATGATCCAGTCCAAGCATAAAATAAAATTAGCAACAAGGAGTTAATAACATTAGACTGAATATCAGTCACAAATTGTACAAAAGTTATACACAACAGTCAGTGTACAAGGCAGGGGCAGCTTGTGCTATTGGGCTGCAGGACCACAGCCCCCCCAGCTGTAAAAAAAGTATAAACAAAAATAAACAAAAAAAGAAAACAAAATAAAAGCAAACATGAGTCCCGGAACATCGTGCATGCGCACTTGCATCATTTCCCGATATCCGGACTGCTAGTGAACCAGTCTGGAGCATGCACACAGAATCCAAACTGTCTCTCCAGCAGTCCGGATTAAGAAGACAGCATTCAACTCCTAATATCTCAGAAGTCTATGCAGTTGTAACTGCATAGACTGGAGGGGGATCAGACTGCAACGTCCGCAGGCTGGTGCTCTTGCTGGAAGGGGAAGGACTTGCTTACTGCAGGAATGGATGGATTTTACAGTTGCTCTGACGTCACAGGCTTTTACATTTTACAGCTGCTCTCTCATTTATATGGATGGATTTTACATCTGCTCTCTTGTTGTGGGCTTTTATATGGATGGATTTTGCTGCTGGAATGGATTGTTTACTGCTGCAGGGACTCGGGTAGTTAGGGTGTGTGTGTGGGTGTGTTTGTTGGTAAAACTACATGGTGGTGGATAGAGAATACCACAGGCTTGAACCCTGTACCTTGGGCCTAAGTGGCAAGAGCTTGAATTCCCTAACCACCACCATTTGTAAAAAATTTACAAATTTTTGCCTCATATTTGTTCTGTTCTGTTCCTCATAAAATCTGTGGTTTCTGTATTTTTGTTTCTTTACCCAGTTTGTCGTGCAGTGGTAATACTGTTGCCTGACCGCTACAGGTTCTTTGGTTTGATTCTTGGCTGGGGTGCCTTCTGTGTGGAGTCTGCATGTCCTCCCTGTGTTTGTGTGGGTTTGCTCTGGTGTCCTCCCATCTTACAAAGACATGTGTCTGGAGTGTTTCTCTCTGGGCCTCTGCTGAAAATTGGCTTTTGTTCCAAGGCTGACTTTCTTGGTTAATGAATGTTAAATAATAAAAAATGACAAGCATTTGAATTTCAGACTTACTATTCTTCAGAAAGTACATGGTAACACAAAACCTTTTATTCTAGAAATGTCCTAAGTTTATAAGATGGATATTTGAAATTTGTCCCTATTTTTGTGACTGTATTCCCCCATTATTGGCTTTGTCCAGGTTTTTTTGTGCTAAGGTTGAGAGTTATGGTAAGAACTGAATTCACTGAGTATATTGTGGGCTGTATTCCCCCCATTACTGGCTTTATCCAGGTGTTTTTTGCTAAGAGGTTTAGGGCTATGGTGAGAACTAAATTCACTGAATATGTTTGGGGGCTGTATTCCCCCATTATTGGCTTTGTTCAGGTATTTTGTGCTAAGAGTTTGACAGCTATGGTGAGAACTCATTTCACTAAATGGTAGCCATTTAGGTTTCAGTCTTCCTCTCTTTAATAAAACAGCTGATTTGGCATAGTGGTATGTTGCTCTGACTGTTTTGCACAGGGTACTGGGTTCAAGACTTGGCAGTGAAATGTATGGTGGTAATGCAGCATTTTATTCTAGCAACTTTCCAACATTATTCAAGCAATGTTTAAAATGTGTCTCTGGTTTTTGGGCTTTTGTCCCCCTCTCCAATAAATTTTGGCTTTTTCCAGATTTCTTGCGCTGCAAAGTTCAGAGATACAGTCGAGTGTTGAGTAGATTTTACAAGGAGCTGAGAGCTGCAGGGGAACAACAGTTTAATGCTGATTATGCTGAGTCTGCTTGCGTTGTTAATGGCACAACAGGTAGTGTACTTGCTTTTGATGCAGAAGGCTGTGGGTTCTACTGCATCAGTAGGTAGATGCAAAGGTGGTAGATTCTGGAGTCCTTTTTGGCAAAGATACCTAGTAACTATGAACCTATTATAAGTTTGCCATCCATTCCCTTTTGCTATATTACTAACTTATCATTTTTTTAGTTTAACACAGGCAATTTATTCCTCAAGGGCAACAGGCACTTTATTTGTAGATGAAACAATGAAATATAAAGTTGTTTGCTAGCAACCACATCTTCATTAGTTCCAGCTCTCATTAATATGGAATTATTTAGATGACTTTTACTACTTCAGAGATTGTGCATATTTACTGATACTGGCGGACTGTAGAAGTTTGACTAGACTTTTATGATGGAAATGTTCTGAATTGGGCAGTTTTGTCATTATTGGTCCATGCATTTTGTTTCATTGTTTACTGGAAAATGTTCAAAACAGTACATTTAAAATGCCCTCTAAAACTGTAGTGTATTGTACAAGGAATAGAATTTAATACAATCAGAAAGGTCTATCAATGAGCATGTGTATGTTTCATGTGATTTGAAAACAGCCCAAAGTTAATCTTTATCTGCCACTGGCAAAATGTATTTTCTTTGAATGTGGATTTCAGTGCTGTTTCAATGAATGTGAGTTTCAAGGCAGAGATGTTTTAATGCTAAGTCTATTTTCATTGTGAGACTGCATCACTTTGTTTAGCAGATATCTGTTAGTGTTTGTGCTATAAAATGCAAAATAAATTTTTCAAATGAAATCCAAATTATCGCAGAAGTAAAGCAGTGTGCACATTACAGTGTTTATGGTAAATTGGGTGAAATAATCAGTGAATGAGACATTGGAATGGCTGCAGGGGGGAGGCTCCATTTGACTATGATTTTGTGAGGGGGGCAGCAAACTCAGATAGCCCCGGCAGAACTATATATCTCAACTGTCCAGATTTTTGCAGAATGAATAGATTTTTGCTTCTTATTTTTGGTTTGTTCCTCATAAAATTTGTGGTTTTCTGGCAAATCATTTAGGAATTAACTGAAGTCAGTAAATAATGGCAGACATTGAGTTTCAGACATCATAACCGTCAGAAAAATGCATGCAGTAAGACCTGTTATTCTATCAACTGTCTAAGTTTATACAATTGCTATTTTTATGTTCCCCCAATATATTTGGCCTTCTCCAGATTTCCTCCATTAAGAGTTTGAGCGGTACGTGCAAATAAATCACTATAGAAATAGGAATATCCAAACCTCTCAACTTTCCCCAATTTTGGCTCAAAATGTTGCTCTCCCCCTAATAATCCCTCCACAAAATATCAATTTTGGAAGAAAACGTGGAGGGTTTACAATTATAAATAACTGTAATGATCAGAGTTATAGACTACTTTTATTTCAGAAATGCATGTAGATTCTCTTATTTTGTCAGCTGCTCAAGTTAACAGTACTCATATTAAAAAGGTGTCCCATCTTTGACAGGTTCCCAGCTGTATTGTGTGGCAATTTTATATTTTTGCCTCACATTTTGGTCTGTTTTTCATACAATTGTGTTTTTTCTGGCAAATTAGTGGCATATCATTAAAGATTGAAGTTAGAAAATAATGGCAGACAATTGAGTTTCAGATTTCATACCCTTCAAACAATTCATACTAATGCAAGACCTACTACTATTCTATTATCTTTCTATGTTTATAAGCGCAATATTTAAAAAGTGTCCTTATTTTTGGGCCTTTGTCCCACTTCTATGTATGGCTTTGTCCAGATTTCTTGCTCTGGGGTTGAGAGGTATGAGTGTCAGAGCCATCACCGTCAGCCAGAGACGTATCAAATTGCGACATACTTGTTGCACCCCATGCTCCCCCATGTAGTGACTCTGGCTGTGTCCAAACAAGGCAAGGAGCAGTTATGTAGTGCAAGTGTGCAGCGTATTCCCCCATCCAAGGTAGACACAAGTACAACAGAGGCTTTTCATCTGTCCTTGATTTTGCAGAATGTTCTAGTTTTCGGTCATATTTTTATACTTTTGATTTATGCTTATTATTCAGAAAATGCATGCTGTTGCAGTGCCCTCTTGCTCTGTGTTTAAGTAGCAATGATTTAATGACCGTCAGGTAAGCTTGTCGGAGGTAATAAGATGCACGTAAGCTTTAATAAGCATACTGTTAAAGAATTACCAACATTGAAAGCCTTTGTTGTTGTCATGCAGAGAATATTTACATAACTAGATAACGTATAAGCCTTAGGTATTGAAATTCATATGACAGTATTTGTAATAAAGGACAGGATTACAGTATTTTCAGAGGCTCATTACATTTGTTGGAGACTTGCAGTCATCTTTGCAGGCTTTACCCAAAAACTAAACAGAATGCAAATCTATCATGTGTGGTCCATAACCTGTGCAGTAATCCTTTAAGCAATTTATCTTGAGCTTGTTTCTTGTTTGCTGTTCATTTTTTACTTTGTTCATGTCTTCCCCATGAAACAAGTAGATAGTTGTTGTCAGGCAGCAGGTCTTTTTTGGATAAGAAACAATTTAGCTATCTCCTGCAAGCTCCCCTTTTAATTTGAAGTCACCAGCCACCACTACAAGGCAAACATGCCAAACCTAAAATGTATACCAGGTGTAAGGAACATATGCAACATTGAAGAAAAGGGAACAGGCTGACATTATGTGGATTCATTGTCCATAGGTTATGAGAGCCATAGAGGTTGAACAGGACAACAGAGTAAAGATGACAATGCCTGGCTTGAAGGTCAAGCATGGAAGGACCCAAGTCAGGCTTAGATCGACTTTGAGGGGGGGGAATGATGGAGATCTTGAACGACATGTCTGAGAAGATGGTGCCAAATAAATTAGCAGTGGAAGTGTGGAGAGCTACTTGATGGTAAGTGAGGTGGAGAGTGTGGCAGCTGCGTGTGCATACTAGCTGCAAAAGCATAGCAGACTCAATAGGCTCACCTTCTTCAGTTGTGTTGGTGTTTGATTGTGTATGTTTTTGTGTGTGTGTATATATATATATATATATATATATATATATATATATATATGTGGATCTATGGATCTAGGACTGTTGAACGAAAGTTCAACAGTCCAAATCCAACTTACCCAAACACACTTCAACGAAAGTGCTTTTACCGAAAAAGCACTTTCGTTAAAGTGCATTAAAAACAAAACATTTACATTAAAAACAAAACATTAAAAAAGAATAAAAAAGTGTTTGTGCCCCCCACACCCCCCTACTTTATTATTCTCACTCCGCGATTGCACTACAGTGGGGAAAAGGGAAAAATTCCCTTAACCGCACTGTTGTACGATCTCCGCAACAGTCACTCCCCCATAACTCCCTATACCTCTAGGCATACTTACGCGAAAGTGCTTTTTTGATGAAAAGTGCTTTCACATGAGTATGCATGGCCGTTCGCTCATTAGTCACAGACCCATATATGTATATAGTTACACATCAGAATCCAGAAATAACACACTCCTGAATTTCATAAAATGTCATAATCTGGAAGCCCAAACTCCTGAAAACGCACAGGATACATATATTGACTATAGAGAACACAAACTATATTACATTCCACCAAATATAAGCAGGGGGCAAGCCCCCCTGCACCCCCCATGTGGGGGGCTGTGCCCCCCACACTCCCTGCTACTTAAATATAACTCCATGATTGCACTTCACTACACTATCATGAGTTATATTGTAGTATAGCAAGTTAAAAGGGAATGTTACCAAGTTTGCAACAGGCAGTCATGAGCACATGTGATGGTATGTTTGCCATTTTTTCTGTGGAGTGCAGTCTTGGAGTTTATATATTTAATTAGCAGGGGGTGTGGGGGGGAGCAGCCCCCCACATGGGGTGGTGCAGAGGGGCATGCCCCCCTACCCATACTTGGTGAAAAGTGCTGTCCTTTGTCTTGTATCTGTTTCTCTGTGTCCTTGTACTGGAATATTGTCATTCTTTGTCCTGTATATTTTTACTGTTTTGTGATTCAGGATTTTGAGTTTTCAGGATTTTGGGTTCCAGATTATGAAGTTCAGGACTGTGATATTTCAGGATTCTGAAGGGAAACTCGTGTGTATATATATATATATATATATATATATATATATATATATATATATATATATATATATATATATATATGTATGTATAAAATGTGTGTAAAATAGTAGCGGTATTGCAGTTTGCTGGTTTACTTTTCATCTTTGAGCAATTCTTTCAGCCAAAACAAAGCTTGTAGGATCACCCCTAGAATCAAATAACTCTTATTAATGGGCCTACACTACCTTGTTATTTAAGAATGTTTACCTTTTAGTTGTCCATGATAACAAGGTAATAAGTTAGTTTCTGTTAGTGTTTTCCTAGTGAAAGTTTGGGAGGGCTGATATTTTAATCATTCATATATGGTAGTTTTGCTCTTATTTTAGCATTTTATGAGTACTTAATAAATTTTGCAAAGTAAAGCAAGTATTTTTTTCTTTACCAGGGCCACAGCCATCTCTGGGAGCTAGTTTTACGACAGCATTCGGCTCAGGTATTGGCACTGGCTTGCAGTCAAGTGGCATAGGTTCTTCAAGCCTTGGAGGTACATTTTTTTTTTCAAATATTTCCTGAACTTAATTCAGAAGGACTAAATGTTTTTAGAATATTAGTCTAAATCTTAAGGGTTTGGATAGTACCAAAATATATATGGTGAATGTTAACCATGTAAGCATTTATATTTTGCAATTTAATGGTGGACATTCATTACTTTTCAGAAAGGCTGGGGAGCGTGTATAATGAGAAAAAAAAGGAAGCAAAATTTAGGGCATGCGCAAAAAAAATGAATCAAAACTATATTGTTAAATAATCTGAGTTTATTTTTGAGTTAAATGTTAATTTTTGGTGTCTTAGCTTTTAATTAAAAATAGTAATTAGCCATTCATTTCATAAATAAGCAGACACACTGATTCTTAATTTAGCAGGTGTTTCATTTTATTTAATTATTATTCCAGTATAGACATGTATGTTATTTCTGTTTTATATGAACTATTTTAAGGGGTGTATGGTACTATATCCTTATTAATGAAAATGTTCACATCTCCAATATGATATTGTCCATATGTGTGTATATATAATATATATATATATATATATGTTTGTGTGTGTACACACACACACACACACATATATATATATATATATATATATATATATCAATAATTGGGTGTACCTGAAATTATCTAAACAGTTGATCACCAGCAAAATATCTAAAAGTGAAAATATCTAAACTGAAAACACTGGCAAAGTTGTTTTAAGAAAGGGCCTACTGTTGTGCAACTTCATAGTTGGTTTATGTAATTACCAGGGGTGTGTGAGGAGTGCTTGCCCCCCTGCAAAAAGATTGAGATGATTTGGTTCGATTTTGTCATATTTTTCAGTGGTTTTCTGTGTGGTTAGATGTGGTCACATTTCTATTTTTTTTTTTGTCAGGGGGACAAGCCTCACCCCACCCCCCTGCTAATTGTATATGCCATTTATATCTGTCAGATGTACAAATTTCCACAATGTCCAGATTTTTGCCTCATATTTTTGGTCTGATCCTCATAATTTTTTGTTTTTTTTTGACAAATCACTGGGATGATCTAGGGCTTAAAGTCACTAAATAATGACATACATTTCAGTTTCTGAATTCATAGCCTTCAGAAAATGCACACTAACATAAATCTTATGTTTCTAGCAACATTCTAAGTTTATAAGAGCAATATTTAAAATGTGTCCCTATTTTTGCATCTCGGTCTCTCCATTATGTCAGACTTTGTCCAGATTTATTCTGCTAAGAGGTTGAGAGGTATGGCTACATAACAGTGGGGAAAGGGCATAAGCACTTTCTTAGTATAACTTCAGTTATGTCAGTCTTTTGTGTTTAGATATTTTTCATTTTAGTTCTTTTTATTCATAGATATTTTGCTACTGATCATTTTACTGTCGATCAAATCATATTTCAGGTACACGTGCGCACATACACACACATTGGTTCACTAATATAGTTGCTAGTAGTACTGTGGTGTTAGTTTGCAGTTTGATTAGAGACTGTTTTCATCTCAGACGGTTGTCAGGTAAAAGCAAAAAATTGTTGCAGTTGACAAAACTGAGGCTTGCCGTCAGAGTAAACAATCTGCTCCCATTTTGTCATCAAAGAGACAGAGTTGATTTTTATTTTTTAGAAAATGTGCTGTAAAGCGATGGTGATTATTTGTGTTTTTATGTTTGCTTATTTATTGTGTAAAGTTGCTGATTTTTGTATAGTCATGACTTTTGCTGCTGATTCAGGTAACCATCAAATTTAAAGGCATTTCAAATGTGTTGGCGTTTTCTTTTCTTGTGGAGGAAGCCATTATTGTTAATCACTGATAATGCTCTTAAAGTTCCCACTAAGAAAAAGGCTATAGTAGAAATCACAAGTTATTTAATTTTAATTGGATAAAACCTGCAAGACAATAACCAAAGGTGTAAATATATATCTGAGAGGTGTATGCAGGAGCAGTTCAGGTCTATGGTTCTCTTGTTGATCACAGTTCAAGTCCCAGTTTTTCAACTATGAGGAAGTGAAGAATAGGACCCCCACTCTCGTTTTAGTGAATCACCAGAATGGTCGGTGTGTTGTACTTCTTTTGATGCAGTGGACAAGTGATACTTTCACACTGATTTGTGTGTAGATACATATTTAAAAATACCAAAACTTGCAAATGTTGACATGTTAAAATTAGCAGTAAGTTGTGCATGGTCAGAGCATAACCACTGAGTATGCAATGTCAGAAACAGTTTTTTTTTTGTTTTTTTTTTGGTAAAGGGAGGCAATCCCATGCACCCTCCCACCATTGCTATTTATATATACCATCTTTGAAATCATGCAGTCCCTGGGAAGGGGTATATTCCCCAACCCTGGGGAATGTTGATCTTGTACAACTGTCAACCAAAGTGGGTCGAGATAACAGATGCTGATAGGTTGATATTTAGGAGCTGTGCTTTAAGCACTCCTATGTATATATGCATCTATCTAGAGCTCTCTCTCTCTCTATGTATGTATGTATATATATATATATATATATATATATATATATATATATAATGGTATTTGCGTATTATCACAACCAGAGTTTATAGAAAATTTAAAACAACTTTCAGTGTGAAAGAGAAGACATTTGCTGACATTTGTACAACAAAAACGTTCAGATTTCCATATCTGGAAGCAAGTGGTATTATCACTAAAATCTGGTTGTGATAATACACAAGTACTGTATAGATATATATATAGATATATATATAAATATATATATATATAAAATTTATTTAAGAATGTGTGTGTGTATGTATGAATGAAAATGTGGAACGTCACTTATGCTGGCATGGTTGTGAATGCACGTTTCTCAGTTTCTGTAACGCCGATCTGAAAATGTTCGAATCTACATTAGGGAATGTTAGTGATTATTCACCAATATGAGGTTGACGTTATGATTAGAGATTGCACTACAGTGGGGATTGGGGAAATTTACCCTTTTTCTCAATGTAGTGCAATCTCGAAGTTAGAATATATAATAGGCAGGGGTGTGGGGGGGTGCAGGGATGCTTGACCCATGCTTGCAAAAACTTGTGCTTTATACTTAAAATTCCTATGGCAGCTTCACCACAACAGCCTGAGGGTCGGATGTCACGTCCTGACATTTTGAATAATTTTGAATGTGGACTGATTATTTCTGACATTCTGTACAATTGACATTACCAAATTCGACAAGTAGATTTGACCAGTTGAATAGATTTTGTTGTGACATTCAACATTTTGATAGTAAACCTGTTTATTAGGTAGAGATTAGTGCTTTAACTTATGATCATAGCACATTATTCCAGTGCCACAGTTAGGTAAAATGTAATAGGAAAGATATTTCTTCAGAGTGCCTTACAAGTTAGCTGAAAATTTCAGTATGCTTAGTCTATTTTTAAGACGAGAATCAGTGAATATTGAGTGACTCTATGATGCTAACAAAGGCACAGCTAGAGATGTAATTTCCTCACATTTATGATTTTCATAAAAGAAGTTTGTTCACTGGGCAGTATTTTTTCCCCTAGGCAGTATCTTTGACATAGCCATTCACAAACTGAGTCCAGTAGTTGACATAGTGGGTCAAGGCTGTGGACTGTAGTTCCTCTGGTACACAGTTTGATTCCCTCAGTCCTCATGTGCCTACTGTGCGACATCGAGCATGTCAATTAACCAGACAGTGCTTTGGGTAAATGAGAATTTGGGGTAGACTCTTCAATGTATTTGTGGGGACCCCCAGACTGCAAGCCTAGTAACTACTACTGAACCTGTGAACAAACTTGTGGCTTTGAGACTTAAACTCACTGACCAATTGTTTCCAAAACTCAGTACTAAGAACCAAAAAGTGGGATATGATGATAAAATATCAGCACCATTTTTTTTAAAGCGAATTGTTCCTACTACGCTGAGCTTATGTGCTTGTGAGTTTGCTATTACCTGTTATGTTTACCAGTATAATGCTGTCTTTCTATAATTCTATGGAAGTTTTCTAAGACTAGACAGTCTAGTTTGCCTTTGATCTTCCCCTACCCCACATCATGGATCTTTAATTGGCTGTGTCAGCAACTTGAATCACTCACATGTCTGACTAGCCTGTAATCCAGAAAGATACAGCTGTTCTAGACAAATAGCTGGTTTTAGTTAGCATTTTAAATGTTTTACACCAGCTAAGAACTGAAGTCTTCAAATAAAGTATTGCTTTTAGTTGTCAAAAGTGCCTATCTGATAAGGCTTTCAGTTTTGCTTTCTTTCACTTTTGGAATGTATTACTTTGACGTGTTCAAAATATGTCGGGTATATCACAGTTCAGAAAATCATAATTATTACCTGTTGAGATGTTTCAGACAATACACTTATTCTTGAAAAACTTATGTGTGTGCTAAACTGGCAGGCAGAAAAACTACAGCCATGACCTAGGCCTAAAGCATGATTTTTACAAAAAAAAAATCATTTGACATTTAGAATTTTGGCAGTTAGTGTCATTCAGTCATAAACATTTTCCTTACAATGTATGTTTAAGTAGCATCATTTAGTTTGAACATTGCTGAGCGATTTTCTTCACCTTTATCGAAGTCGTGCTGTGAGTCTTTGACTATGTAAGCCTCACTTTCCAGACCCTTTAACAATGGAAATAGGAGTGGGGTAGATCTGAAGATATGGGGTATGACAAACATTCTGTTTTTTGAGAGAGAATGTGAACGCTTTTTCCTAATGGAAGAATTGTTTTCTCTGTGATCTGTTTATAATGGAGGAGGTTAGTGGTGGCAGTGTTGCCTGCCATCGATCATGTGTTTTTGGCTGAAAATTTTATCTCTTTATAGTAACAGAAGTATTTGACCATAATATTAAATGTAGTTGTTTCAACAAAAGTAAGCTTTTTATGGGGTGGACTTTTTTCAAGGTTCCAGCCTGGGTATAAAGTAGTAGCTTGCTCTGCTGTTAAGGTATGAAAGCGAGATTTCACCTTTTTCTTACAGCAGTGTAGGGATTTCAGCAGTCGCGTACTTTAAGGTAATTTGTAATCTGTCCCTTAATTAGAGAACTGGGATTCATAGAAATTAGCTTTTTTGATGTAGGCTTGCTGACGCTTCTTAAAATTCTATTTTAATAGTCGGTTGGCAAGAAAGAGGCCTTTCCTTCTCTTCTGTGTGAATGCCCCTAGTTTAAGTTCTGTACCAAAACGAAGACCAGTCGAGGTTGCAGGATGTCTCTATGTGTGTAAGGAAACAAATCCAATCCACAAAACACTTTTTATTAGCAGAACAATCAATAAGTTCTGCTTGAATGGGCAGCACTGTGGTGCAATGGTTAGCATCGCAGCAAGAGGTTCTCCAGTTCGATTCTCGGTTGGGGGTGCTTTTTGCGCTGAGTCTACATGTCCTCCCTGCATTTGCATGGGTTTCCTCCCACATTCCAAAGACATGGATATTGAGCGTTTCTCCCTGGGCCTTCACCGAAAACAGGTTCTGTCCCAGTCAACAAATGTTAAAATAAATGATGAATTGGGGGATGAGTTCACCTTTTTCATAGGGGGCAGCACTCCCCCACTTCTGTTTTTCAGGGGCTTCCTTCTCCTCAGTATAACCCATGAGTTTTGTACATGCCAGAAAAAGGGTAATTCCCCATACAATTTGTATTATTTGCAGCAGTGACGTTCACATCCATGACTTATGGTAAAAAAAAATATAAAAAGCTAAATCCCTTTCTTTAGACTTTCTTTTTTTTAAGAATTTTGAGCAAGGTATGGTACTTGCCCATGTCCCAGACGGTCTTAAATTATTTATTTATTTTGCATTTGTTTATGGGGGTGGTCCAGCTGGACAAGTAGACTGTTTTCAGCAGAGGCCCGGGAGAAAGGTTCCACATTCAAGTTTATAAAAAAATACAATTATTTACAAACCACTAACAGACATACTTGTATTTTTTTACATAAAAATTACATACAAAACAGGCAGACGTAATTGAATGAATGTATTTACAGGGAGATGGCACATATGCGTATTGTTGAATAGGAAGTTATAGGATGGAAACAGTGGATATTATGCAATGGATACATTGGATAGTGGATATTAGTCGTAGTAGGAGAAAAGGGGGTGTTGTAAGTGGGTTAGAGATGAGATGAGAGAAAAGATATGTGAAGAATAGGGAAAAAAGGGTACTTTTTCCATTATCGGGGCAACAGCTGTAATCAGCGTTTGGAATGTTAGCCCACAGTCACAAAGATCACACTGCTGCCGCTGATGTTTATACAAAAAGTTATACTACCCTTGGAGACTGTCACCAAATGTATTATTTATTTAAATAGAAAAGTGTATGAATCCCAGCTCTTAAGCCCTTTAAAGAAAAGGATAAATGTGTTAATCTTTACGTTTTGTTCACGTTTTTTTTTTCAGCTTTGATACTGAAACACCGATTAGGAGAACTGTTAAGAGGCATACTATCTGTGACTGAATATTGAAGGAAATCAGCCGTAGGTATTCAGACTGAACCTTTCAGCAGTTCATATTCCTTTTTTTTTATTTTTTTTTTTTTATGTGCTAAACAGGAACAGAGAGCGATTTTTATTTGTAACAGAAGGCAGCTAGTCAACATGTCAGAGGCGCTTACTGGAAAATATTTGCATGCTAAAACCTTGTTATACATATGTAAACAGAAACGTATGTTGGGAGTACAAATAGGCAAATCTTCTATGGTTACAGTTTTCGTCATTAGATGAAACCAGTATTTTACTTTCATTGCTACACATGTCTTGGGAACAATTCTATGAAACAATACATCAGACAACAGGTTTCCTGTCTCAGCGAGGAAAGCAGCTGTTCACTTTCCTCAACAAGCAGAGACAAAGCCAAAGTAATGATTGTCCAATGCTCCCTGTTATGGACAATTTTCAGATATTGAATTCACTAAGAAAGTCGAGAAGAAGTTGCATCAATATGCATCTCCTACAGATTTTCAAACGCAACAGCATGGTAACATTCCAACCGCTCATGACATCTGTTGCCCCGATAACAGAAAAGTACCGAAAAAAGTTTAGGTGGGGGAAGAGGGGAGAAAGGAAAAAGTAAATGGGTGATAGGTTAATTTTGGAACTTTGAAAAAGTAGGTAAGTAAATATTTAGGTTTATTGAGGCAGTGAGAGAGGTATAGATCTGAGAATGTAAGGGTGGTGACCAAATCCGCCAGGGGACATGCATGTAGAGCGCCAGGTGTCAGTTAAGTAAATCGTTTGGAGGAGTTTGAAGTTTGAGGGCTATGTTCTGTTAAGGATGTGTTGAGGGATAGTGCTTCAAACCCTGGAGATATGGTTGGAGTAGAGACTCCCCAGAACTGTTATTTGGTTTAGTGATTTAGTAGGAATTTGTCATTAGATCTCAAGGCTCTCCTTGCTGTAGGGTTGTAGAAGATTTTGGAGTGCCGGACATTTATCAGATTGGAATATTAAAGGGGCTTCCAGCAAGTTGAAACAGAACTATTCCCACATGCCATCTTTATTTACTATTTAGAGGGTTGAAGAACATTTATTTTCATGTAGTATTGCATTAGCTCACTCAGGATTAACCCTAGTGCTTGTCTGGAATGACTAACTTGCGCAGGGCCTTGTTGAGTTGTTTGGCAAACTACAAAATATAGGAAGTGATCAACAGTATTAGATAAAATTCCAGCAGCCGTAATGCATAGGTCACTGCTGTGATACCATTTTTACAGTGAATTTTAACTAACAGCACTGTAGGAAATGTGGGGGAGAGGGGGCATTTGTCACAGGTGCCAATTTTAAAGGGGGTAACAAGATGACAGCTTGTAAACTATTAAAGTGTTTTCATTTAAAGAAAGCTGTGAGTGAATTCCTTACCTGATAATTAGTTACAACCTTTAAAATGACATTTTTATGGGCTGTCCTTGAGCATCTGCTCATTGATGGGGAGGAGGTACAAAATGGATGTGCTGCCGAGGGCGTCAGACTGCACTGTTACAGCTATTGTGCCAGTATTGTATTTATCCCTAGTGGGCAGTATAATCAGATGATAATGGCACAGAGTTGGGATTATTGCAGTATCTCTAACATAGAAATTATTCCAGTTTATGTATAATCCTTCATAATGAAGCATTTGTAATATTTGAGCAACTATTTAGTCTTCTAAAGAAACAGTCAATACACAGAAATGTGATTTTTGTATGTGCTTAGGTTTACTCAGTAGCCCTTCCTAGAAATGAAGAAGCTTGATAACTGATATTTTGTGCTTCTGGTAACCTACCGTAAAAATGCTGTCTGAAATTCTCATTTGGGTAATCCACCTTGGCTGAAATAAGGATAACTATCCGGAGTTGATTCGCATTCATTTAGTCATGGTTTAAACAAAAAGACAGTGATGCCCAGAATATTAGTTTGCAGATGCTGGTCCAGGATGGACATTTTTAAATTTTGATTATTCTGCAAAATTGTTGTACATTGTGCTGGTAACCCACTTAATTTTTTTTTTTTTTGGTTTTTCATCTTCATAAATTTTCAGACTACTTGTATATTGAACAGTTCCATAAAAGGACAGCGAAGTTTGCTTCAGGCGTACTTTTTAAAACTGGATTTCTGTTCAGCCGTACTTTTTAAAACTGGATTTCTGTCACACAAAGGAAGCTCAAACTGTTGATTCCCCAATTTAGTATGACAGATCGTGGCCGTTGTGATTAGTAGTTTGTCAAACCTGATGCATTCATCAACTTGAGATTTTGCTGAATGAGTCAGACAGCCTCGTGCAGTTGCTTGGCAAAGAGTACTCCTTGTCTGTGAAAGCTGATGTGAAGCAGCAAGCATTTCTGCTGATGATGTGTATAATGCAAGGAAAAATAGCATCAGTGGTGGAAAAATGTGGACTGTCCCTGGATGTCTAAGCACTCACTATTCTTTCTGCAATTTTTTAGTGTGTATTATAAGCAGCTCTTTAAAAGATTGAAATGCTTTTCATTTAGGAACAAAGTTATACTGACCTGGGAAAAGGAAAGTGATATAAAGATTGAGCTAGGCAATCAGAGTATAGCAGGTATAGGTTAAATTGCTGCTATGGAGTACAAACCATCAGCATGCATGTGACACTAGAAGTACTAGTGTGGTCGACAGTTACTGAGATCAAACCATGGATCTTATAGACAAAATTTCAGCCGAGAGAGATTATACAGGACAGACTACAGAATACAGCAGTGTTGTACAGGCCTTAACATCAAGATGGAGCTTAAAATGAGCAATTGCTTGGAAACAGAGGCATCATAATTGTGGATCAGGGGAGAAGCAAACAATGGTACTAAATATTGAACAGGCCAAATATCAGTTAAAGCAGTAGCATCAAAAAAATCTCTGTCAGCTGAATCTTCTTTCCATCCAGTTTTCAAATTAGGAAACTATCTTGGGATCAGTAACTATGCAGGCCACTACAAAGTTGGTAATTGTAGTAGCATCTGCTGTAAGTGTACCAAAAATGTAGCATAGTTGCATAGTGGAGGTGGGGGTAAGCTGATTTGATTAGACTATACACTGTGGCAGCACAGATGTATAGTGCTTAGCATTACTGTTTCGCCTCACTTGATTATCCATCTTGGTTCTTGGTTGAGATGCCTTCTGTGTTAGAGTATGCATATCCTTCTTGTATCTTCATTTGTTTCCAGCATGTTCTTCAGTTTCCTCCCATATCCAGTACATGCCATAGGTGAATTGATGATCCTCCGTATTGCCTTTAGGTTTATGTGCCTTGTGTGTGAGCTGTGTGCACATCCCCTAAATAGACATGTTCTGTCTGGGATTAGATTCCCTCAGCCTCCATTTATTTCCTGTAACTCAGAGCAAGTCATTTAACCAGGCAGTGCTCCCAAATCACCCCTGAAAAGGGGACATGTTTTTAGTGGGCTTATCTGGTTAAAAAAATAACCCAGCCACTGGGGATGCACAAGCCAGTGCATTTCTTTGTGCCGGTCCCAAGCACGGATAAATGGGGAGGGTTGCGTCAGGAAGGGCATCTGACGTAAAAATTCTGCCACATCACTTATGGCGCAAAAATTTCATATTTCCATACTGGATCGATCGAGGCCCGGGTTAACAATGACCGCCACCAGTACTGTTAGCCAACAGGGTGCTGGCGGAAGTTGGGCTACTGTTGGCCGAAGGAGAAGAGGAGGGCGAAGGCATGCCCGAAGGCAGGAAGAGAGGAGGAAGGTTAGGAGTGTAACATTGAGGGTAGGAACTTTGAATGTTGGCAGTATGACTGGTATAGGAAGAGAGCTAGCTGATATGATGGAGAGAAGGAAGGTTGATATATTGTGCGTGCAAGAGACCAGATGGAAGGGAAGTAAGGCCAGGTGTTTAGGAAACTGGTTCAAATTGTTCTATCATGGTGTGGATGGCAGGAGAAATGGGGTAGGGGTTATTACTAAAGGAACAATATGCCAAGAGTGTTTTAGACGTGAAGAGTGTGTCTGGCAGAGTGATGTTTATGAAGCTCGAAATTGATGGTGTAATGATGAATGTTGTTAGTGCATATGCTCCACAAGTTGGGTGTGCGATGGATGAGAAAGAGAAATTTTGGAGTGAGTTGGATGAAGTTGTGGTGAGTGTACCCAAGGGTGAGAGACTAGTGATTGGAGCGGACTTTAATGGGCATGTTGGTGAAGTGAACAGAGGGGTTGAGGAAGTGATGGGTAGGTATGGTGTTAAGGAGAGGAATGCAGAAGGTCAGATGATTGTAGATTTTGCAAAAAGGATGGACATGGCTGTGGTGAATACGTATTTTAAGAAGAGGGAGGAGCATAGGGTGACGTACAAGAGTGGAGGAAGATGCACACAGGTGGATTATATCCTATGTAGGAGGGCCAGTCTGAAGGAGATTGGAGACTGTAAAGTGGTGGCAGGGGAAAGTGTAGTTAAGCAACATAGAATGGTGGTCTGTAGGATGACGGTGATCAAGACGAGGAGGAGTGTGAAAGCAGTGCCAAGGATTAAATGGTGGAAGTTAAAAAAAAAAAGGGTGATTGTGAAGTGGAGTTTAGGGAAGAGTTAAGACGGGCACTGGGAGGCAGTGGAGAGTTACCAAATAGCTGGGTAACTATAGCAGAACTAGTAAGGGAGACTGCTAGAAAGGTGCTTGGTGTGACATCTGGACAGAGGAAGGAGGACAAGGAGACCTGGTGGTGGAATGAGGAAGTACAGGAGAGTATACAGAGGAAGAGGCTGGTGAAGAAGAAGTGGGATTGTCAAAGAGATGAAGAAAGTAGACATGAGTATAAGGAGATGAGGCGCATGGCAAAGAGAGAGGTGGCAAAAGCTAAGGATAAGGCGTATGGAGAGTTGTATGAGAGATTGGACAATAAGAGGGAGAAAAGGACCTGTAGCAATTGGCTAGACAGAGGGACAGAGCTGGGAAAGATGTGCAGCAAGTAAGGGTGATAAAGGATAGTGAGGGAAAGGTACTCACAAAAGAGGAGAGTGTGTTGAGTAGATGGAAAGAGTATTTTGAGTGGCTGATGAATGAAGAGAATGAAAGAGAGAGAAGGTTGGATGATGTGGGGATAGTGAATCAGGAAGTGAAACAGATTAGCAAGAGGAAGTGAGGACAGCTATGAAGAGAGGATGAAGAATGGAAAGGCTGTTGGCCCAGATGACATACCAATGGAAGCATGGAGGTGCTTAAGAGAAATGGCAGTGGAATTTTTAACTAGATTGTTTAATGAAATTTTGGAAAGTCAAAGGATGCCTGAGGAGTGGAGAAAAAGTGTTTTGGTACCTATCTTTAAGAATAAGGGTGATGTGCAGAGCTGCATTAAGTACAGAGGGATAACATTGATCAGTCACAGCTTGAAGTTATGGGAAAGAGTAGTAGAAGCTAGGTTAAGAAGGGAGGTGATGATTAGTGATCAGCAGTATGGTTTCATGCCAGGAAAGAGCACTACAGATCAATGTTTGCTTTGAGAGTGTTATTGGAGAAATACAGAGGTCAGAAGGAGTTGCGTTGCGTCTTTGTAGACTTGGAGAAAGCATATAACAGGATGCCTAGAGAAGAGTTGTGGTATTGTATGAGGAAGTCGGGAGTGGCAGAGAAGTATTTGAGTGGTACAGGATATGTACGAGGGTAGTGTGACAGTGGTGAGGACTGCAATGGGAGTGACAGATCCGTTTAAGGTGGAGGTGGGATTACATCAAGGATCAGCTCTGAGTCCTTTCTTTGCAGTGGTGACGGACGGGTTGACAGATGAGATCAGACAGGAGGCCCCGTGGACTATGATGTTTGCAGATGACATTGTGATTTATAGTGAGAGTAGGAATCAGGTTGAGGAGACTCTGGAGAGGTGGAGATATGCTCTAGAGAGCAGAGGAATGAAGGTCAGCAGGGCTAAGACAGAATATGTGTGTGTAAATGAGAGGGAGGGTAGAGGAATGGTGAGGATGCAGGGAGTAGAGTTGGTAAAGGTGGACGAGTTTAAGTACTTGGGATCAACAGTTCAGAGTAATGGTGAATGTGGAAGAGAGGTGAAGAAGAGAGTACAGGCAGGGTGGAATGGGTGGAGAAGAGTGTCATGAGTGATTTGTGACAGACGGGTATCAGTAAGAGTGAAAGGGAAGGTCTACAAGAGGGTAGTGAGACCAGCTATGTTCTATGGGTTGGAGACAGCGGCATTGACAAAAAGGCAGAAGTCAGAGCTGGATGTGGCAGAGTTCAAGATGTTAAGATTTGCACTCGTGTGACTAGAATGGATAGGATTAGGAATCGGTATATTAGAGGGTCAGCTCATGTTGGACAGTTTGGAGACAAAGCAAGAGAGATGAGATTGCGTTGGTTTGGACATGTGCTGAGGAGGGGATGATGGGTATATTGGGAAAAAGATGCTAAGGATGGAGCTGCCAGGTAAGAGGAAAAGAGGAAGGCCTAAGATGAGGTTTATGGATGTGGTGAGAGAGGACATGCAGGCGGTTGGTGTGACAGAGCAAGATGCATAGGATAGGAAGAAATGGAAAGAGATGATCCACTGTGGCGACCCCTAATGGGAAAAGCCAAAACATGATGATGATCTGGTTAAAAAAATGTTTTCTGCTTTGCATGTATTTATGTATTGGGGTGAGTTCTGCTCCTCGCCAGACCCTGACTTGGATAAAAAAAGTAGTAATCAGAGTGAAGAATGAATGAATAAGCAACTACTGAGGACAGTCATCCATATGCAGTGGCGGATCTAGGAACATGAAAGGGGGGGTGCAGTTTGGGAAGTAGACCAACAGAAAATGTTTGTGGGGGGGTGTGATGACACAGATGACCATAGACAAAATAGTGCCTGGTTCCCTCTGTCTTGACCTTTCCACGAGATTACTTTTTCTTACCTATTCTTATAGTTTTATTTAATTCTTGCCTATTCTCAAATTTTTATTTTGTTCTTTAGCTTTTTCCTGCATCCTTTCAACATGCTCTAAGTGGCAAACAGTTCACTATAATAACTAGAATAAATAAGTGGATTAAGACAGTACAGTTGTGCAGGTAAATTTACTATAACAGTACATGTTCAAGTGATCCCTGCTGCAATAGCTTAAGCTATTTGTTTTATATCCTGCAAAGCTTCAGGGCACCTACCACTCACCCAGACCATTAGCTTGAGCTGAGCTGGCTAAAAAAAACAGGTTTGGGTGCCAAGACCTTGCAAGCTTTCATGTCAACTGACAGAGGGAGGCTGAGCCCTGAGAAGACATTGCTAGGGAATAAAAATAAAATGCCAATACTCTGGAATAAAAAATACACCAAAGAAAAGGGGGGGGGTGGAGGGAGTGGCTACTGCAGCAGTGATCATTCAAACATCTACTGCATGGTAAATTTATACAACTGCACTATGTTCTTCATATTGACCATTGCTGTGATAGCCTAAGCTGTATGGGTAGATTTCCATAGCTTAGAACAACTCAGAGGTAAGTAAAAGAAGAGTCCAGGAAGCCCTGGAGAATGACCTAGACCTGGAGAAAGTATCTGGCTTTGTTGTGCTTTGTAAAAGTATGTACAGAGGTCCAAGTTGCTTATTCTAGAATACTTCTATAATCCATTCCTTCCCAAAAAGCCGTAAATGAAACAGGCATGATAGAATATGGCTTGACCCTGTCTGAAATAGTTGTGTTGTGGTGGGAATAGCAAAAGATAATAGCCCAAGGTAGCCATTTGTAAAAGGCTTTCATTTTTCCTTACCTTAACAAGAAATGAGCAACTGAGTGGAAGTTCTGAAAATTTTTGTAATGTTAAGAAAGTACCTGAACTGTCTCTGGACATTCAAGGTATGAAGTATCCTTTGTCCCTCATCTTGGTGCTCAGGGAATAACACATGGATATGGATAGTTTGGCTTTAAATAAATTTGAATGGCACTTTAAACATTAAGAAAAGGATTACTTCTCAAGGAAACCCTGTCCTATGGAAAATGAAATAAAGTTGACCTACCATAAAAACTTATAACTCAGATATTCTTATTACAGATGTCACATCAGAGCAAGGCATAAAACTGTCTTCCAAATTAATTACCTGGAGTCAGCGAGATGAGCTGGTTCAAATGGAGCAGTGTGTTAGCTTCTCTAACGTAAAGTTGTTGTCCCAAGGAGGAGCCACTGGTTTCCTTTGAGATCTGTTGTGTAAAACCCCCTTTAAAAATATGTTGCATGGGAATGCCCTGAAAAAGGGGGATGCATGGGCAGACATGCTGAAATGGCACACAAATTAACCTTGACAGAGGAGTAAAATATTGTAAAACAAGTGAAACGCTACTGTGAATGGGTTCAGGTTATGTTATTGACACCCACTAGAAAACAATTTCCATTTGCTAATACACAGTAAACTCTCCGTTAACCGGCACCTATGGGGATTGATAGATGCTGGATAACTGTAGTTTCTGGTTGCTTGAGAGTTGCTATTAAAAATAGGCCTGACATACTGTACCCTAAACTATTTGTGTTTGGTTTGACTTATAAGAATTTATTCCAGTCTTCCTTTTTAAAACTCAAAACATAAGATATGCTTCTGCATGGGGGAAAACAAATTGCAACACATTAAAATTGTAATGTATTTTCTCGATTGTTTTTTTTTTTTGTTTTTTTGTTTTTTTTGCTGGTTGCTTAAGAGTGCTGGTTGCCTGAGTTCCAGTTAAGAGTTTTCTGTATGATGTTCTAGAAGAGGGCTTTCTTGCCTCCATTAGTACTTCCTGCACATCTTCAGTAAACAAGTGCCTAAAAGATACTAAGATCCAGGCAGTTAAGGTTGTTTGGGGTTGGAATGTATAAAATGTCCATGTTTTTATTAAATTATCTCTTATGACACCGGCAATCATACATTTATATAAATGAAAACAAACCATACTGACACATTTTCAGTTGCAAACATTATACATTGCTTAAAATCTGTCCAGTCACTATCAGTCAATTGCAAAGTTCATTCAGTTCCTGCCTTCCTGTAAACCTCATTCTTCCTCCAAAACATTATTCTGCGTTGATTTCATCAATTCTGACATACTAGACCAGCTTGTTTCATCCCCCACAAGGGGAGATAACATTCTGGACTTGGTTCTCACCAACATGACTGACTGCTGCACCACTCCCATAGTATCATTAGACTATCTCATTTGAAGTTTCTACCCCCCCCATCTGTAATCGGGCTAAACTTCTCAAAAGCTGACTACTACCTCCTAAGGGGAGGGTATCAGCAGCTTCACAACACCGCCCCCCTCCGAGGATGCAGACAACTATGCTGAACAGTATTCCAATGTAGTACAAAGCACCTGTACAACTGCATGGACTCAGCCATACCCAACAGAACTAAAACCTGCTTCTCAAGGAAAAACAGACCTGTTTGGTGGACATCCTCTATCAACAGGCTTTACACCAAAAGGAATAAACTGTTGTCCAAGGGTAAAAAGGAATAATTCCAAATTGGAAAACTTCCCTCATTAGCCTCAATAAGCAAATTAGATTTCTAGTGAAAACCTCCAAAGCTTATGGATCGAAGCTAGCATCGAAACAAAGGGAAAAACCACAAAGCCTTCAGTTACATCAGAAACCTCCATGGTAAAGCTCGGGTTTGTTCCGAGTTAGTACTTAACAGTAGCACTTAAACTGATCCTGATGACTTAGCCAACCTGCTAGCAGATGGGTTAAGTGCAAACGTCACCCTCCTGTCCCGCACCCCCAAAGGCCCTTTTGGCTTACCCGATACTTGTCCCGCACCTCGCATCTCCATAGATCGTGTTGAAGGCCCTGTCCAAGGCAAAGAACACAGCTTCCATGGGACCTGACAGTATCCCAGGCTATATTCTGCACCGTTTCCAGCAAGAAGTGGCTTCGCCATTAAGCACCCTATTCAACCACAACCTAATTACAGGCTTCATTCCAGCAGAATGGAGAACTACCATTGTCATCCCCTAACACAAAGGTGGTGCCACTACTGACCCTGGAAACTATCGCCTCATTAGCTTGACAAGTCTGATGTGTAAAGCTATGGAGCATATTATTATGGCTCTCATAAACAAGGACATAAACAGTCTCCAAGCACTTAACCCCACCCAGTTCGATTTGTCAAGGGCAGATCTTGCCTGATAAACCTGGTTGACTTAGTGATGATCACCAAGGTGCCTGGATGAGGGTAAGTCAGTACATACAGCATACTTTGACTTGGCCAAGGTCTTTGACACAATCCCCCACTTGGGCAGCATTGAGAAGCTAACACAACTTGGCGTAAATCCCTATTTCATCAGGTGGGTGGCCAGCTGGCTCACTGACAGGAACCTCAAGGTCAAATAGGTGCTTCCACCTCCAATAGCAGACTTGTCACCTGTGGAGTTCCCCAGGGATCTGTCCTGGGACCCCTACTGTTTGGCATCTACTTCTCAGATGTTCAGGCAAAGACAAAAGGCCTGTGGCTGACCAAGTGCGTGGACGACTGTAAGCTGGGTGCTGTCATTGTCCTCCCAAATGATAACCTATTGCAAGGGGGTCTCACAGCAACTAATGACTAGTGCCAAAAGTCATGGCCTCAAGCTAAACGCAAAAAAATGCATCATCATACCATTCAGCAAAAACACAGCTGCCTGCTGATTACCACATTGATGCCAACCCCTTAAGCACACAACCTGTGGTGACAGACCTGGGTACTCAGGTTGATAATCATCTCACATTCGACCATTATGTAGCAGCAGTGGTCAGAAGACCCTTTTACTTGGTTCATCTCATAAATAAATGGATTTCATCCAAAAAACAAAGGATGTTACCTCTCTATACTCCTCCCTCATTAGACCAATAATTGAGTATAATGCCCAGTTTGGTAAGTACCTCTCCAAAGATCTGCACCAAACTGGCAAGGCCCCATAAATACCTCACAAAGAGAATCCATGGCCTCCAACACCTGTCCTATGTGGACAGGTTTAAATCACTATCACTCTTCTCAGTGTCGTACAGATTGCTCAGAGGTGATCTGTCTCTTGCCTACAAGACAGCCTCTGACCCTGCCCTGTTAGAGATGCTCCAAATCTTTAACTGTAACTCCTCGCACATCCCTCTAGAAAGGCTTGAATCTAATGTGCGACATCAACAAAACCTGCTGGAGAGTTGTCTCCCAAAGGCTGCCTTTCTCTGGTATAGACTTCCCATGCATGTCAGGCAGAGTACCTCGCTGACATTCTTGAAGCACAATCTTGATGAGTGGATGGGAAACCACAAATTTGTCCAGGGGTTTCCCCTGTGTCCCTCACTGACAGAGGCAACAGGTGCTGACTTGTATTTCTTTTTAGGGATAAACTCTTGGCTAGGCTTGCAAGGGCCCCAGGGTCATTAGTCTAGTAACCTCCTGTGATCCTGTTGTTCCCAACATTCTATTTTTTTTCTATGTAATTTATTCCTACCATTTTCGAAAGCTCCCACTTCCAGTTGTTTTATCTCTGTTACTTTATTTACTAATTCTAATAATTGGTTTTGACATTGATTTCCATTTTCTAGTAACTTTTTGTTGGAAGCCACCAGAATTAAACTCAACAAGGCCTTACTGTGTCTAAACAGTTTTGATTCTGTATCGCAGATCAAAAAAAATATTTTCTTAGGTATACCAATTTGTACACCCAGTTTTTCTGATAGAGTAGTCTGCAGGAAAATTTTAAAATCTGCCAACTCATTACAATCCAAAAAATGTTTCCAGTTACCTCTTTTGTCTTTGTTCTTGTGTGACTTGATCTAGTCTGTCAGGAAACTTGTGGTAATTTCCCCTGGCCAATTCCAAAAGAAGGGATCAACACTGTTGCCTGGGCCAGAAGGAAGTCATAACAATCATCTTGGGGGATTCCTTCTGAATCTTTGAATATTAGAAAGGGTAGAAAAGCATATAGAAATATTCCTGTCCAAGGAAAGGAAAAAGTATCTGTCTTCTTGCATGAAGTCTTGGAGCTGAAATTTTCCAGCTGATTATTCATTGAGAAGGCAAAAAAGTCTACTTGAGTAACTCCCCACAGATGGCTCAGATCTTGGAAGAGGCCCAATCTAGTTTCCATTCATGAAGATCTGCTTTTGTCCTGCCCAGCTTGTCTGCCACACAATTTTGCTCGGACAAAATGTAGGATGTAGTGTAAGATTTTACTGTAAAGCTATACACCATGATAACGTGTCTAGTCTGCAAAGGAGGTAAGACCTGTTACTCCCTCATTTTTATCACATCACTGTGGTATTATCTGTAACAAGTTGAAGAGGTCCTGGGGACCAAAGATAATTTAGAGAGTTGGTGCCTTGATAAGGGAAACTTCTCCTTTATATTTATGTGTTTGTGTCTCTTTGTTGTCCTTTACATTTGTGTTTGTGTCTAAGCTTGTTGTCCCAGATACCTTTCACTTTCATCCCCCCTAGCAAAGTGTAAGGTAACCGTGTTGACTGACTGTAGCAGGAGAGGAGAGGGAAAGACCTGGGTTCAGGGAACTTGATGTCTCCACCAAGTGATTTATCTTCTCACACATCCCAGAACTGGAATCTGTAAAGATAAACGGGTCTTGGTGCTGGGACCAAAGAGAGTACAGATACCATTGTATATTTTTCATATGGAGCCTTGCCAGAGGTGATATGAGAATCATAGATGCCCTGAGACTCAGAATCCTTATGCAGATCCCCCTAATGGGCAAGGGAGGGAATAAACAGTTGCAGAAGACATTGATAGCCCCCAGTCTATAGTGGCTATATGTGTAACACCAGAAGGATTGGGGAAAAACTCTGGAGTAGATCTAAATGTAGATATATTTTTTCCTGTGGAAAAAAAGTGCTTTATACTGAGGTTCTCTTGGAATCCCAGCTTGCATATGAGAGATCTCACCAGAGAGAATACCAACACTTTGAAAAAGAGTCTGCATAGATATGCAAGACATCTAAATATAGAAAAATGTGGATACCATGTAGTCTGCAGTGTGCTATATCTGCCGCTAGGCACTTTGTGTACACTCTTGGGGCAGTGCATAGCCCAAAGGGTAAGTCAAAGAATGGATAATGTGATCTAGATACCTAAATCCTTAAACATCTGAAGCCTTGATGGATAGGAATGTGATGACAAGCATCTTTTAAATCTAAGGATGTTCTGTAGTCCTATCACCTTCATTCTTGCATATGGGATCGGAGCTGATCCTCTGCTCCGACTCGGCCTATTTACAAGCTGGAAGTCTTCTAGTTGGCTCGTGGCTAGATAGATATCCCATGGTGCACCAGTACAATCCCCAGATCTCATTTGCCGCGTGGATGAGTTCGGTTGTGCTCCTTGGCTCTGGCTAAGTTTTCTCAAAATTGTTGGATTATTCTCCTTTATTGGTGTTGTATAACACTGTATAGTCATAGTTAGTGTAGTGTGCAAGTTAGAATAGTTAGCTTTTATTAGTGCACCATTTGTGTGCAATTTCCATTAGTACAATTGGCCTTTTGTCTTTACAGTACTTGGTATCCTGTGTGCAGTTTTCTTGTTTAATAATTAGACATTGGTTATTGTAGGCACCTTTTGCGCTCAGGTGCGTGTGTTAATAGTTATCGGGCTTTGTTTTTTGCGGATACCGCTTGCTAGTTTTATTAGTGTTGCTTACACATCGAGGTTCTGTTCACCTTGTTTAGTAAATTCTAAAATTTACACTTTATTGTCTTGAGTGTGTGACAAGTCTTTCTTATTGTTCTGTACCACACCTAGGTATGTTTTAGTTAGAAGACCTAGTTTTCCGTTACTTTTTCCTGCCCGGGTTAGGCCCATTTACATTAGAGGATCTAGTCCTCCCTTTTTTTCTATGTGTGCTTGTGTGTGAGCTCATCTTCTGTGAGAATGTCTAAGGAAAGCAAGAACCATAAGCCATCTGGCTTTAAAAAATGCATAAAATGCACACAGAAGATATCTATAATGGATGGCCACAGTAACTGCATTTACTGTTTTGGGGCCATCCACTTACAGGAAACTTGCTTATTTTGCCACTCTTTCAGTGCTAGGGTGTTGCAAGAAAGAAAAAATAAGCTCATCCTTAAAGATCTCTTAAAACCTTATTTTAAGGAAGATCTGGCTAGCTCTTCCTCCTCTGCTAGATCTCAGGGATCTAAAAAGGAAAAGTCCAAGTCCTATAAGAGGCCCTCCCCAGCACTGGCTGGTGTCTCAGAGCCACCTCTTAAAATTGCTAACTCTGATAAGTCCACTCTCTCATCATTTCCACAGAGTTCGGAGCCGATTGAGAGTTGCACTGTGATTACAGGGTCGGCTCCAAGTAGCTCGGAGCCGACCTCTGAGAATATTTTACGGAGTCGGTCTATGGAACCTCTACTGGTCTCCCCTACATTGAAGTCTCCAATACTGCAGAGATCTCGTTCTACTCTGTCCTCCAGGTCTTCCAGGAGTTTATCGGAAGATGATGTGGAGAGGGTAGTGCTGAGACTTAAGTTTTCTGCCTTACCGAAATTGTTGTTGGTTCTGACCCAGTTGGTTCCAGGGCCAATTGAGTCCGTTAAACCCCCTTTGGTTATTCCTCCTCCGAGCCATGCTGGCCTTTCGGAGCCGGAGTGTTTGGTTCCTCTGGTGGAACCATCGGCTCCAGCTCCCCGTGTGGCTTTGGAGCAGAGTTCCGCTCCGACACGCTCGGTGCCTTCTGTGGTGTCTAGGAGCCAAAACTCCCAGGTCGGCCCTGACGGGGACACCTTGAACCGAACCTCTTCATTTCCAAGCCTCCCTCTCCATGCATCGGCAAGGGTGAGTTCAGATCCTACGTCTGTCTCTGAGCTGATGGCTCTGGAACCGATGGCATCGTCGGTCTCCTCGGAGTCGAAGAGGTCGGCATTCGAGATGATGAGTGTGCTGTCCCAATATTCAGCTCCTACCAGGGGTACCGACACTCTTCCCCCTAGGGCACCTACTTCTATCTCAGCTCCTACTCTCTCCTTGGACAGCACAGACCCGCAGCCTCAGGAGCCACCGGCTGGTGGCCCCCATTCTTCCGAGACCTCCCCGGAATTATCCTGCTGAGGAGCCCTCATGGAAAAGAACATGCAAGAGGAAGCATGTAGACTCCCAGGATGAGTCTCTGACACTGACCTCGAGGAGTCAGAAGGATCCCCAAGATGTCCTCTGTCTCCTTCATAGACATCCTAGAAATCCTTAAGCAGAGGTGCAGCTGGCCTACTGTCACCCCTTCTGATGAGGATTCAGTGTACCTGAAGTCTTTCGGGTCTCAACCTTCAGCCTCTGAGGTGTCTCCAACCTTCAACAAACTGATGGAGCTAGTTAGTCGAAAGGTGTGGGATTCTCCTGATGCCATGGAGCCAGTCCCCAGGAGACCAAATAAGTTTCTTTCTGTACCCCCAGAAAAGGAATTCTTGTCTAAAGGTGTTCCCGTAGATACCATGGTGGTGGCGGCGGCCACTAAGGAGGAGCTAGCAGAAACTTCTTCTGCTATTCATCTGCCAAATAAGGAGTCTCAAACAATGGACAGATACGGGAAGCGTATCTTCTCTTCAGCGGCATTGACCCTTAGATTGCTGAACTACCTTGCACACTTCGTGAGGCTTCAGAGAGATCTCATTAAGGAGTAAGGAGATTCTCTACAAGGTATATGTACTGAGGGAGTCCCTGACAAGGTGTCTGCCCAGTTGTCCATCTTGAACTCTATCGTCAACTCGTCCATGAGGATTATGTCGTATGCAGCCGATGGAGCGAGTAGAGTACCGGGTTCAGGAATTTCCCTAAGGCATCATTCCTGGATGTGTTTGTGTAATTTTGTGGAACCGTTCAAGTCTACCTTTACCAACACTCTCTTTGACGGTTCCTCATTGTTTGGACCCAAGGTAAAGAACACACTCAACCCGGTGCACGCAAGAAGGAGAAAACACTCTGCCATGGGAGTACGTTTTACTGTACCCTCTAAAGCATACCCTAAGGGTCAGAGGAGCAGTAAAATGTGGTTCAAGAAGTCCCAGAGGTTTTTCCAGGAGGCACAGGTGACTCCTCCTTCAGAGGCAGAGGAGGAAATGGTAGACATCGTCCTAGAGGCAGGGGCAGACCACAAAACCAGGGAGGTCGCAATTCCTTTTGGGGCCGGCCTTACCAGCACTCCTGATGTGGGGCCCGACTGTGCTTTTCTGGGGCCAGTCGGGGGTCGCATTTCTTTGTATTCAGAAGCTTGGCTAAGTATCACTCAAGACAAGTGGGTACAAAGAATTATTACCAGAGGTTATGTCATACCCTTTTCCCTTCCACCTTTTGTTCCCAAGAGGATCCTGGATGTTCCACCCAATCACAGGGATCAGGCAACTGTGGAGGTCAACAAGTTGCGGTCAAAAAGAGTCATCCAAACCATCCCAGCAGACCAAATAGGATCCAGAACTTATTCCAGATTCTTTAGTGCCAAAACATACAGGGGACTGGAGGCCCATCTTTGACCTCAGCAGATTGAACAAATCACTAAAGAAGGACAAGTTCCAGATGGTGACACTGCAGTCTATACTCCCATTATTAGGGAAAGACAATTGGATGTGCTCAATAGATCTCCAAGACACCTACTACCACACAAAAATGGACAGGGCATCGAGGAGTCATCTACGTTTCTGGCTGGGAGCCAGTCATTACCAGTTTCGTGCTCTGGCCTTTGGTCTCACCACAGCCCCCAGAGTGTTCAAGTTTATGGCGGTAGTGACAGCTCACCTGAGACGTCGAGGTGTTTCCGTATCTGGTCAATTGGCTCTTCACCGCCTCCACCAGGCATCTACTTCTTCAGACCAGGGACGCTACCATTCAGCTTTGTGCCCAGCTTGGAATTTCTATAAACTGGGAAAAATCTGCCATATTGCCCTCTCAATCTGTGATTTTTATAGGTGGAGAGAGACAGTAGACATGTTGGCTCGTCTTCCTGTAGAAAGTGCACAGAATCTGGTTCTTCAAATTCAACGTCGTCTTCCCCTATGAAAGGTTAAAGCCAAGACTATTCTGCAGCTTCTAGGGACCATGGCTTCCACCATATTACTAGTGCAACTAGTCAGGCTACACATGATTCTTCAGTGGCTCCTGTCGTCCCAATGGTCCTTTCAGCACCTACCATTATCTCATCACATACTGCTGACAGACACTTGCAAGAAGGACCTCATTTGGTGGACTCTACCCAATCAGTTAACCACAGGCACTTCATTTGTTCCTCGCCAACCCGTTTCCACTGTTACCACAGATGCCTCACAGATAGGGTGGGGGGGGGGCATTATCTAGGCAGGACTGTCCAAGGCACATGGCAAGATAACAAGGCTCACCTGCATATCGACGTTCTAGAAATGAGGGCGGTGCACTGGGCGTTGCAAGCACTTCATGACCTTCTGCCTCTGGGGACTATTGCAATACAATCCGACAACATGTTGGTAGTATGGTATATCAACAAACAGAGCAGAACCAGATCTTACCCGCTCTGCCGAGAGGCCATTCGAGTTTGGAAATGGGCGATATCTTCCCAGCATTTTCTGGTGGCAATGCACATTCCAGAGACAACCAACGTGATAGTCGACAAGCTCGGCTGGGCAATCCTGATGCCTCACGAGTGGTCTCTAAAACAGGAAATGGCTTAACAGATTTTCCGCAGATGGGGACAGCCCTGCTGTGATCTCTTTGCCAGCCTGATCAATGCCAAATGCAGCAGCTACTTCTCCCTCATCCCCCCTCCGGGGGAATCACTGAGAGACGCACTTGTTCATGATTGGCCCCTGGGGCTCCTTTATGGTTTTCCTCCCTTTCCTCTCATACCCAAGGTTATTCAGAAAGCGAAACGGCTGGGAAGCACACTGATCCTCATTGCTCCTTACTGGCCTCGTCAGGTTTGTTTCCCCTTTCTCGGGCCTCTTCTCCTAGACTATCCTTGGATTCTGGACCCAGTTCCAGATCTCTTGACTCACATGTCAGGCTCGCTTCACCCCTCCTTAAACACCCTCAATTTGATAGCGTGGCTGCTCCAGTTCAATCCCTAGTCAGGGTTCATGACTTCTCACCCTCTGTGACTCGTATCCTTACGTCCTCTCATAAACCTTCCACTAGGAGACTATATTCCAGTAAATGGAGGAGATTCTCTATCTGGGCAGAAAAAATGAATGTTGACCCTTACACTGCCTCCATTCCAGTGGTTTTGGAATTCCTGTCTGAACTTTTCCACCAGGGATCTGCGGCTGCCACTATCCGAGTTCAGTGGGCAGCCATTTCAAATTTTCATCTAGGCTTTCAAGATTCTAATCTGATGTCACATAGGCTGTGCAAAACTTTCCTTAAAGGTGCCACTTTAAGACCCCCCTTTCAAGAACCTGTTGCTTCATAGGATTTAAATTTTGTGGTATCCAAATTCTCATTCATCCCCTTTGAAATTCCTGTCTTGGAAGACTTTGTTCCTGGTGGCTATCACGTCAGACAGACTGGTGTTAGAGTTACAAGCATTGTCTGTAAAAACCCCCTTATCTGATTTTTCACAAAGACAGAGTGTCTCTTCGTACTAATCCTTCCTTTGTCCCCAAGATCTGTTCCCGTGCTACTTTGAATCAATCCGTAGAACTCCCGGTGTTGTTTCCAAATCATTCCAAAGCAGCTGAATACAGGTTCCATCAGTTGGATGTCCATAGACAATTATGTTTATATTTGCACCGGACTAAGGAAATCAGGAAATTAGATCAATTATTTATTTCCTTCTCCGTATCCAGGTCAGGTTTACCAGTTTCCAAAGTAACACTCTTGAATTTGATTTGTAGCTGTATAGCTTACGTTTACAACTCTGAGGGTAGACCTTTACCCTTTAAAAATCAAGGCTCATTCTACGAGATCTCCGTCTACCTCTGCAGCCTTTCAAGCCAGGGTCCCACTTGATAATATATGTGCAGCAGCAACTTGGGCTACCCCTCACACTTTTATTACTCATTACAAATTGGAATTAACCTGCAGGGGTAGAGCATCCTTTGGTTCTACGGTACTCAGGAGTTTTTTTCCTTCAGCCACCCAAGAATAAGGTGCTAGAGAAGCTGTCCCATATGTAAGAATGAAGGCGAGATTGGACTACAGAACATAAAGAAGTTATGTACTTGCCATAATGTTCCATGTTTGAAGTCTATCCCGTCCTTCATTCTTACGAACCTACCCTCCTACCCCCATCCTGGAAGTACCTGGAGACAGAAAAATATTGATGTTCTTCGTCTCACATTGCTGCAGTCATGACCTGTGGGTAGTCCGCTGTCCTCGGTCGGCCCGAATGCCAAAGGGCTAGTCTGGCGTCAGTCATTGTCGCTTAGAGCTGACGTCAGTACGCAGTAGTACTTAAGCGCATGACCGACGCCATATCCCCAGTCTTTCTTGCCGCGTGGTCCGAAGCAGAAGCAGTGTTTGCGAATGCCGTTTGGCGTTCTGAAATTTTCATTTGCCGAGTTTCAGACCGAAGACCAAGTTGGGCTAAGTACCCCGTTGGGGAAATTTTTGTTTTTTCTTGCCTCAGTTATCCGGATGTCAGAAAAAGTTAATAATTGCATTTCTTGTGGGAAACAGATACCTCATAGGGATTATCAATCTCTCTGTATTCCTTGCTTAGGGCCTGAGCACAACGTAGTCGGGTGTCGCTTTTGTGCTAGATTTAATAAGCGCACCATTAAGCGAAGGTTAGACTGTGCCAGGCTTGTTTTCGGTAAGCGGTGTAACTATAACATGCCGTCGGATCCTCCGACGCCCGCTACCGCTAAGAAGCGTAAGGATAAATCTTTGAGATCTAAACCGGATGAGTCGTCCGTTGCGGACGCCGGTTCTTTGGAGCCTCCGGTTGAATCTATGGATCCTGCCGAGGGTTCGGCTGAATCCCAGGGGGAACCTTTACTTTTACAGGAGTTGGCCTCTCAGGAGTTAGCACAGGCCGAGGGTGCTTCTCAGGTTTCAGTAGTTCCATCCTTACAAAAGGTTATTAGGCCTTCTACTTCAGTGGCTAAAGGCCATGCTAAGGCCAAACTTGGTCTTGTTGGACCTGGTCATTCTTCTAGCTCTCCAGTCCCTGTTCCTAAAAAACATATGTTGAAAATGGTGGAGGACTTGATTACTTTGATCAGGGGTTCTATGCCCCCCCCAGAGAAAAGGCCTAGGGTGGAGGCAGATTTAGAGGGAATGGATCATTCCTCGGACTACTCTGATTCCTCAGCTGAAGAAATTCAGGATTTTCCTTCCTATTCTGATTCGGATGCAGAGGACTCCTGTCCTTCTGCTTCTCCTCCAGAAGATTTTTCCTTTTCTGAAACTTTACATACCATGAGGGAGCATTTCAAGTGGGAAGGTCAAGATTTTTCAGATTCTCGGAAAAGGCTTAGGGAATTTTTGTTTCTGCCACAACATAGGCCCTTGGCTATTCCTCCTGTCTTAGATGTTGTTCAGGATGTGTTTTCTGAATCTTCCCTTAATCCTGATTCTCTGCCTCCGGCCCCTGTTAAGCCTGACAGGTATTACAGAGTTCCAGAAGCACATAAGTACTTGTATAAGAGTTATTCAAGGCCCTAAGGTTGTTAGGGCTTCTGTGGCTAAAAATCCAGTCCCTTTGGATAAAGATTCTAGGGCGTTAGACAGGTTGGGGAAAAAGTGTACACCTCCTCTACGTTAGCTATGAGGGCTTTGAATTGCCAATTTCATATGCTGAAGTATCAGAACTTTTTATTAGGCCAATTGAAATCTAAGGTGAATGCTTTATCTGAGGGTATAGAGTGTAAGGAGCTCCAGGAGTTGGTTCATGCATCAGATCAAGTTGGCAAGCATTCTTTGCAGTGTGGTTTTGATGCTCTTCAGGCTTCTTCTAGGGTGGCTGCTACAGGTTCAGTTATTTGTAGACATGCCTGGCTTAAGGATCAAAATTTGTCAGAACATGTAAAGGCTCGAATTTTGGATGCTCCTCTTCAATCTGAAGTTCTTTTTGGTACTCCTGTGGAATCAGTTTTGAAAAAAATGGAGGATAAGGCTAAGTCTATGCAGACGGTCAAGGATTTTTTGCAGGTGCAGCCCCCTAAGTTTAGTAGGAATTGGCCTGCTAGGGGATGGTCTTATCCTTCTTCGGATTATCAGCCTAAGGGCAGGTCTAGACGTGGTAGAGGCAGGGCTCACGCTCAGGGTTCCTTCAGACCTAGGACTTGGAGTTCTCCTGCGCAGTCTTCTGGTGAGGGCAGGGGTCAGCCCTTTCGTAAGCAGACCCAATGACCTGTATCTTCCGCTGCCAGACCCCCCCTTACTGGCAGCTCCTCTAGGAGGAAAGTTGGGACTTTTCAAAGAAAGCTGGAATTTGATCACCCAAGACAAATGGGTGTTGGATATAATAAATCGAGGTTACAAATTTTATTTTCACACTTTTCCTCCTTTCAAAGGCATGCCGGATGTGCCTCTTCAGCAAAGGCTGGAGGCTCAGAAGCAGATTTCTTTACTTTTGCAGATGGAGGCAATTCAGGTGGTCCCTCCTTCAGAAGTAGGCCTAGGATTTTATTCCCGTCTATTCCTGGTGCCAAAGAAAGGAAACACTTGGAGGCCAATTCTGGATTTGTCCATTCTCAACACCTACCTAGAAATTCCAAAGTTCAAGATGTTAACATTACAACAACTTCTGCCTATGATAGGCAAAGATCATTGGATGGTAACCCTGGATCTCAAAGAGGCCTATCTTCACATCCCTATCAAGCCCAGCTGCAGGAGATTCCTGAGATTTCGGGCTGGTACTTCACATTATCAATTCTCTGCATTGCCCTTTGGCTTATCTACTGCGCCCAGGGTGTTCACAAAAGTTCTGGCTCCTGTGATTGCTTTCTTCAGACAGGGAGGAATACAAATTTATCCTTATTTGGACGATTGCCTGATTCTTGCTCAAAACAGAGACAAATTACTACAGCATCTCCGGTATGTAATGACAGTTTTAAGGTGCCTAGGGTATACTGTGAACTAAATAAAGTCCAGTCTAGTGCCCTCTCAGGACATGTGCTTTCTGGGTGTGAGACTGAATACAGCCTCTCAGATGGCATTTCTAACCCCGGACAAACAAAGAGCTCTTCCTCTCTACTTCTAGCAGTTATCAGTAATGTCCAGGCTGACTGCAAGGACAGTCCTCCAAGCCTTGGGGTTCATGGCATCTTGCATTCTAGTACTTCCCAATGCCAAACTGCATATGAGGAAGCTACAATGGTATCTCAAAAGTGTGTGGGCTCAACACTGCCACAGTTTGGACACTGTCATTCGGATTATACCTTGCATCCAGAAAGAATTACTTTGGTGGGCTCAGGAATGTCACCTAAACAAGGGACTCTCTGTGTCCAGACCAGAGGCGAGTCAGATCCTAACGACGGATGCCTCTGACTTGGCTTGGGGAGCACACTTCAATGGAAAATGGATACAAGACATGTGGCCTCCCAAACTACTACATTTGCATATCAACATGAAAGAGATGTTAGCAGTTCAATTTGCTTTGATGGCATTCAAGGAACTCCTTCAGCCAGGACAGGTGTTGATACAAACAGACAACACAACAGTCATGTGGTACATCAACAAGCAGGGGGGAACCCATTCTTACCCCCTTTGCAGACAAGCAATGATTTTATGGGAGACTGCTCTGGGTTTGCGTATCAATCTTCAAGCAAGGTTTCTGCCAGGAGCACAGAACTCCCTAGCAGATATTTTGAGCAGACAAATGGTGGATCCCCAAGAGTGGAAACTGGATCCTCAGATTTTCAAACAATTGACTGTGGCTTGGGGAACTCCAGACATAGATCTATTTGCTTCCCCACTGAATTTTCAACTTCCAAAATTTTGCACAAAGATGTTCCACCCAGATGCTTGGAAAGTGGATGCTCTGTCTTTCAGTTGGAACAACCTTCACGTTTATGCTTTTCCTCCTCTGCCTCTTCTCCCCAAGGTACTCTTGAAAGTCAGACGGGACATGCCTTGCATGATTCTAATAGCAACAGACTGGCAACGTCAACATTGGTATCCTCTGCTGAGGAGTTTAATCCAGGAGCCTCCTTGGCCTCTGCCACAGATTCCTCATTTGTTGTCCCAGTCAAACAATCATTTTCTCAATGTTCAGGTGCAGTCCCTCCATCTGACAGCCTGGCGTATTCTGTGATGGAGCCGGTGGGGTCTCAGCTTCCTCAACAGGTTTTAGATGTCATTTTGGAAGCTAGGCGGCCTAGCACTAGAAAAGTTTATGCTGATAAATGGAAGAGATTTTTTCTTTGGAGCACTGCAAAGGGTTTTGATGTTTCAGTGCCTAATTTGAGTTTTGCACTACAGTACCTTACTGAATTACTGGACAAGGGTTTGTCATTCTCTTCTGTGAAGGTTCGTGCTGCAGCCATTTCTGCTCACTATGATTGTGACCCTCCTTTATTTTCCCATCCTTTGTTCAAACAATTTCTTAGAGGGGCAAAGAATATAAGACCCCCACGTAGAGCTCCTACTCCTTCCTGGGAACTCAATTTTGTTTTGGAGAAACTTACTTTACCTCCTTTTGAACCTGCAGCTACGTCTGAACTGAAGTTTTTGTCTTGGAAGACTGCTTTTTTGTTGGCCATTACTTCTGCTAGGAGGGTATCTGAATTGCAGGCTCTCATGGCAGTTGAACCTTTTTTGATATTCCATAAGGATAGAGTTTCTTTACGGACTAACCCTACTTTTATGCCTAAAGTGATTTCTAGTGTGGCCTTGAATCAGTCTATTCATTTGCCTACTTTTTATGCTGATCCCCAAAATAAAGGGGAAAAAGTCTTGCATTCTTTGGATATCCATAGGCAGTTACGTTACTAGTTGAACAGAACTAAGGAGTTCAGACAGACTCAACAGTTATTTGTTTCTTTTGCTTTGAGTTCACAGGGGAAAGCTGTTTCTAAGCAGACTATTTCAAAGTGGATTGGTCATTGTATTGCCTTTTGTTATTCACATCATGGGAAAGATGTCCCTGCTGGGATCAGGCCTCATTCTACTAGGGCTACTGCCACTTCTACTGCTTTTTTGAGGGGTGTAGCTACTAAGGATATTTTGGAAGCAGCTACTTGGAGTTCTGTACACACTTTCACTAAGCATTACCATCTCCCTCTCTGTTCCAAGTCTAGGGCTGGGTTTGCCACTGCAGTTTTACAGGGCATGTTAGCAGCCCCTAATTCTTTGTAATTTGCCAGCCTCCCTTTTCCTTTGCTTTGGGATTCTACCCACAGGTCATGACTGCAGCAATGTGAGACGAAGAACATAGTACAGTTTTGTACCTACCATAAATGTAGATGTTCGAGGATCTACATTGCTGCAGTCCAATTTTCCCTCCCTCCTTCCCCTCTATAGGTTGGGGTTGCTGGGTTTCGTTTGGAGATATTCTTTGCTTACACACTGGGGGTTGTTGGGCTTTTACTATTTTTGGCTTTGGCCTTTCCTTTTTAGGCCTTCTGACATCTGGGGCAAGAAAGACTGAGGATATGGCGTCGGTCATGCGCTTAAGTACTACTGCGTACTGACGTCAGCTCTAAGCGACAATGACTGACGCCAGACTAGCCCTTTGGTATTCGGGCCGACCGAGGACAGCGGACTACCCACAGGTCATGGCAAGAAAGACTGAGGATATGGCGTCGGTCATGCGCTTAAGTACTACTGCATACTGACGTCAGCTCTAAGCGACAATGACTGACGCCAGACTAGCCCTTTGGTATTCGGGCCGACCGAGGACAGCGGACTACCCACAGGTCATGACTGCAGCAATGTAGATCCTCGAACATCTACATTTATGGTAGGTACAAAACTGTACTTTATCATTATTTTATGGAGGCTTTTTAGTATTGGCTTCTTTCTGTATATGTTTATTATTATTTCCCCTAGTTAGCAGCAAACAAGATCTGGGGATTGTACAGGTGCACCATGGGAGCCAACTAGAAGACTTCCAGCTTCTAAATATGCTGAGTCGGAGCCGAGGATTGGCTCCAATTCCATATGTAAGAATGAAGGGCGAGATGGACTACAAACATGGAATGTTATGGTGAGTACATAACTTCTTTTTACCAAAAATCTCAAATGTGTTTGAAGAGTTGTAAAAGATTATGTTGTGAAATGATCTTGAACTTGGGCACTGTCACAAACTGGTATAAGATAAATGTCCATAACTGATCTCCAGGCATTTTCTTTCTTTTTTTTGGCATCAGAAATATTCCTGAATGCAAACCTCTTCCCCACTGGGAAAAAGGAACCATTTCTGTTATCCCGTCCTGATAAAACATGTGTGATAGGACAGGAAGGAACAGATGGGGTTTGGTCTTGGGTTGTGGAATAATTCCCTGCAAAGGAGGAATCTCTTCCCGCTAAGTCACAGAACCCGTTTATCTAAAACAACTTGTTTCCAAAGAGACAGAAATGGAGAATCTGACTTTATGGAAGGGATAAGAGACTGCCAGGGTGGGAAATGGGACAAGGCTCCTTACATACTCATTCTGACCTTTTTAACTTTTTTTTTTTTTGTTCTGGGGGGATTCCTGTTTTCTTTTAGGGAACCTCTTGCCATTGTTTTTTTAATGTCTGCTTACCAGCATATTGCTAAGACAGTTTGTTTTATTTTTTGCTGCTGTTGGACAAGGGAGCAAAATAACCTTTGGAAGATTTGGATAGGGAGGGATTAAAAAAATCTGAGAAATTCCCTGTATGTCAGCTTTAACCCACTCATCACATTTGTGATGACCTTTGCAGCAGTGAGGCCAAAATCTCTATCCAAAGGTGAATTTAAAAGCGCATTTTTTACATACTGTAGAAGATTGTGAGAATAAAGCCAGGCAAACCTCCTCAGCACAGTACCAGTGGCAACCCAACCTCACTGGATGTGGTATCTACAGTCATAAACACAATTTAAATGTCTAGTGTTCTGAAAAATAAAAGAAACCAAACCATACAGAGCTGTTTTTTCCTCGGAGGGAGGAAATGCAGATAAAACATTCCATTAGTCACAATAAACTTTAACAAATGAGCCAGACCATTCAAAATTATAAAAATTAAAGTTGCAGAAGCAAACACATTTCCCCAGACTTAAAAACTGTTTTACCCTCCTTATAAAAATGGGAATGAATATAGTTAAAACGTTTAGCAGCAGCTGGATTAACTAAAACTGTAGTTGCTCGTTCAAGTTTAGGAAGAGTGTATAAAAACTTAAGACTGAGGAATTTTTACATTCTCTCTCCTTTTTTGTGGCAGTAGGCTGAGTATCAGTAAAGGGTAGGCAGACGCACACTTCCTCCAGAGCTGACAGAACTAGGGAAATTGGTTCTGGAATTTCCTTCTGTAACAGCTGATGGCATTTCTGCGGGACTGAGAAACCTCCGTGTTCTCTCACTGCATACACTTGCACATTCTGGAAATAGTCTCTGAGAAAGAGAATCATTGGTAGGGAGATTCAGGTAACACAGTCTCCACTGAGTCTGAATCAGAATTCTGAGGGGAAAATATATCTGTTCCATCACATTCCTCTCTGGATTTAATTTCTTTTTTTTTTCTCAATAAACTTTTTATTGATTTATATATAACCATGCAATTTAGGAGCTGATTTAAATGTAAAACAACTTGGTTTAAGCAAAATTACAGCTCATATAGGTATTAGAAAAAAGATCAGAATAATAATAACATCAAAATAATATGTGCAATATATACGATAGGTAACCCTTAAATAAAAATAACTTAAAATACAGAGTCTGTGAATTAATAATATTCCCATTTTGGGTATAAGAAATTTACCAAAATACCAGACCAGAAAAAGATTAAAGATATTAATTATTGATAATACTTAAAACCTTCTCTAATACTAAATTTTTGAAAGCCATTTTTTTAGGACTCTTAACCATGTTTTTTTGAGCATCAATATATAAGTAAACCATTTTTTGGAAAATATCCCAATTCAGTTTGGTACGATCAAGCCAGTTTTGAGTTATGTAAAGTTTAATTAAAGAGCAAATAAAAATAATAACTTGAGTATCAAATTTGGAGAGATAATTTATTGGAATATGAAGTATAGCAAATTCCCAGGACAGTGTGGATTTATGATATCCCATTCTCTGTAGTCTTACTTTCAAAGATGTCCATAATCTATGGGAAAAATGACAATACCATAGAATATGTAAAAGGTACGCTTGGGGATAAGAACAACATGTGCACGATGGAGATTTATTAGGATTAAATTTATTTAATTTATTAGGAGTGTAGTAAGCATCATTGTTAATCATTAATTGTGTGTACAGTAGTTTCTTGAATGGAATAAATTCCCTAGTATATCTGATTGCCAAAAGTTTTTGATTCTCAGTTATTTGAGAATTATAATTTAGCCAGCTATTTGAGAAAAGACAATTCTGACCCAGCACTAGATTCTTTATTAATTTATAGGATCTTGATATCATTTTACCTGATGAGGATAATGTTTTAACTATCGTATTTAGATTATTTAATTCATGTTCTATAAGTTCTATGGGTTCATATTTACCTACAATTACTTCTCTTAATTGGTGTAATATTGTAATATAACTCCAATTAACATTCAGAATTTTATGCAGCTCTATTAGGGAAAAGTCATATTTCAGGATATCCCAGACTTTCAAATTTTTTAATGAAGGATAATTTGTTAGATAAAAAGGAGAGTTATCTATCATTATATTAGGATTTAGATGAAGTGGCTGCAAAAGATGAGAAAACTTATCTAGATTACATAATTTTAGTAGAACTTGAAAAGCTTTAATCTTTTGTTTAAGAAAAATAGAAATTTTGCTGGTAATTTTCAAATAAAGAGAGATAAAAGGAATAGCTTCTGGGTTTATATTTTTAGATATAATGTAATTATACGAAATCTTAATCCATAAGGGATAATTAATATCTCTACTATTTTTATAATTTGAAATAGTTAAGAGCTTATTTGATGAAATAATTAGATAGTAAAGATAGAAGTTTGGCAATCCCAAACCACCTTTGTCCTTAGAATTTGATAGTCTAGAATATGAGATTCTAACAGATTTGGGAAACCATAAGAATTTAGCTAACTCTATATTTAGTTTCTCAAAGAAAGACTTAGGAATTATCTGATCTGAAGAATTAAATTGGTACAAAAATTTTGGTAAAATGTTCATTTTAATTATAGCAGCCTTTGATAAGAGTGATAAATTTAAGTGCTCCCATCTAGTAATATCCAAAATTATTGAATTCCAAACTTTACTTATGTTATTTTGAAATGAAGAATGATTATTGTGTTCCAAGTTAATTCCCAGATACTTTATACCAAAAACAATCTGTGTTTGTTGATCAGAAAATAAGTACGATTTATGGACCCTATGGTTTAAAGGAAAAATATGAGTTTTTGAAGGATTTATAAGATAATTCGAAACAGAAGAAAAACATTCAATAGAGTTTGTTATTTTACTAAAGTCAGATACTGGGGTTTGAAAGTATAGTACAAGGTCATCAGCAAAGGCAGAAAAATAAATTTTTGTATTTAGAATCCGGGGAACTTTATGGAAAGTGTTTTGAGAAATAAACAACAGTAATGGTTCTAAATATACATTAAAAAGAAAAGGAGACAGAGGACAGCCTTGCCTTGTGCCTCTGGTAATCTTTATGGGGGAAGAGAAGTAACCGTTTATATAAAGTTTAGTAAACATATCTTTGTATATAGTTTTTAAAAAGTTTATAAAGAATAAAGGAAAATTAAAGCATGACATAGTTTGAAAAATAAATTTCCAACAGACTCTATCAAATGCATTTGATGCATCCAAAATCAGCGCATATATTGGGTTAGAATCTTGTTTTATAAGATGTATAATGGATTCTAATGTCACTGTATTATCCCAAGCATGTCTGTGGGACATAAATCCTGATTGATCTTGAGCAATAATTGAAGGCAGAACTTTTTTCAATCGGTTGGCCAGAATAGATGCCAAAATCTTTATGTATAAATTGATTAAAGAAATAGGCCTATAATTAAATGGGTCAGTTTTTTCTTTATTATTTTTCAAAATTAATATGGTTTTAGATGTATTCCAATGAATATCCGAAATACCCTTAATTTTTATATAATTATACACTTTAAAGAGAAAGGGAACAATTGCCGATTTAAAAGATTTAAAAAATTCAGGTGTGAATCCATCTGGACCAGGAGATTTACCAGATTTAAGATTATCAATTGCATCTGAAATCTCTTGATGAGTTAGAGGAGCAGAAAGCAATTTTTGTTGATTTTCATTTAGCTTGGGGAAATTTAAAGAACTTAAAAAGTTTTTTATATGATTGTCATCCAACGTACTAGAAGGCTTTGAGTATAATTCTGTATAAAGTAGTGTAAAGAGATGAATAATCTCTTCATCTGTATTGTATAATTTATTCTTGTATAATAATGATGAAATTTTAGGTTTTTCAATATTATTTTTAATTATTCTAGCCAAAACTTTAGAAGGAACTTGAGCCCATTCTGAATACGTTGCTAACAATCTTTGATCAACTAAAGAAAGGTTATTCTGATGTAACAAAATTAATTCTTTTTGACAATCTAGTATTTGCTTTTCAAAACTAGGGTCTTGATTCAGTCTAAACTGATTTTCAAGAGAATGAATTCTAGTTTTTAAGAACTCTTCCTTTTTATTGTAATGTTTTTTAAGATATGCAGCTTTACTAATAAGCATACCTCTTAATCTCGCCTTACATGCAGCCCATTGAATGTCATAAGGAATATCTGATAAATCCAAATCATTTTCCATTTCTTGAATAGATTCCGAGCACTGTATACAAATATCTTTATTTAAGAGTAATTTATTGTTCAGTGACCAGTTATTTGAGTTGATATCCTTTTTAATTTTGTTGGTAAAATTGAGATTTAATACGATTCTTGAATGGTCTGAAAGATATCTAGGTTCAATAATAAAATCTGATATAAATTTTGAGATAGTATTAGAAATCAAAAAAAAATCCAATCTAGACCATGAATGGTAGCATTTTGAGTAATAAGTGTAAATGTCCTTCTTGTTTGATATTTTTATGAAGTGCAATGGATCAGTTAAATTATGTTCCAAGATTAATTCATTAAGGGCCAAAGTTGCTTGAAGGTTATAAGAAGCGGAGCAGCTAGTACGATCAATTTCTGGATTTATTACCGCATTCCAACCCCCCCCCCCGACTATAATGTAGTGATCTTTATAACATGTGAGTATATTATAAATTTTTAAGATAAAAAACTGTTGTTGACTACAAGGTCCATACAAATTTAGAACTAAAATTGGTTTATCCAGATTATGCATAGTAGCAGTAAACAAACACCATCTACCTTCATTATCATATCTCTCATCAATGATGTTTCCCCTGAATTTTTGTTTAATAATTATTGCTACTCCCCGAGAGCTAGAAGAATCCCCAGATGCTACTATCTTCCTAATCCATTTTTTATTACTCTCTTTATCCCAAACATCCCTAGGGGTATGAGTTTCTTGAATAAAACATATACTGGCTTGTGATTTAAATATCAAATGAAATAAAAAAGATTTTTTGGATTTACTTTGGATTCCTCTAACATTCCAGGAATCAATTATTAGATAATTTGTCATAAAAGAGATAACTGGTTAATATTGATGTGATTAAAACATGGTATAAATTCTTGATTATAATTAAAATAGCAAAAGCAAAGAACATAGCTAAACTGATCTGATATTAAATGAGAGTACCCTATTAAAAGCAAACTCAGTAGAGATATATTATGAAATTTACCCATAGCCCTCGTCCTTACCCAAGTGCCTGCCCACCAAACCCCTATTGACGAGGAGAGATCAAAAATAAACAAAATAGAATTGACAATTTTGGTTACCAAGTATTCAAATTTAACAATATAAACATTACATATAGTCCTTGAAAGGACTGAAAACAAGTCAATTACACTAAACATATTTACACCTCTGTCTTTACACAAGATGACCAACATAAACAATTCCTATTCAATGTTTAACCCCAAGCTCCTAAATTTGCGCAATATAAATAAGGTAAAAATGATTTTCCTCATGTAATTCTTGTATATTTCTATTAAATAGACAAACATTCCATCTATAAGCCAATATTTGTAGCTCAAAAATCAGATATAAAGAGAGACAAGAATGAACTAATCTTTCTCAACAGGAAAATCAACAAAAATATCCCCCAAAAAATATAGTGAAAAAGAGTTATCAGCAATAATCCGCCATCATATGCCAGATTTGACTAAATATATCAATAGAAATATAATATATGTACCCTGAAATATGTCAATAGGAAAACATGGCAAGACACTGCTGTTCAATATGCTAATAACAATCTCACTGCTTCCAAAACCCTTAAAATATATTTCGTGAAGAAAGCAAGATCATATGTGATGTACAATTTACCAAAGAATGAGTATCAAGAGAGTACAAAACTAAATTGTATGTTAAAAACAAAACCGTAAAACCATCACATAGTATCCTGTCGCACTATAACATAAATGTACCAAGTTGTAAAATAAAAGCAAAAATATCTGTAGATCAGCATGAGAATAAAGAAGACCATTTCCTACAAAAACATACATGACTTGTCAACACAAAGCTTTAAGCGCAAGTAAGAAGGAAAACATTTCACAGAAAGGAAAAGAACTGCACTAATCTGATATAGACAAAAACACACCATAAATAGCAAATACAGTATTCTAATATTATTTTGAAAACTTACATATACTGTATATGATCTGAAGTGAATAAAACTAATGCATATTTCAAATATTAGAGTTACAGGATCCATATAACCAATGCAACTCCCCATTTTTGAGCTGAGAAAGCTTACTGAACAGCTATCTAGCTAGAACAGACATAAAATCCTATATCAATAGTTTGTTAGTATTATTTCTATCAAAAATCAAGTGATGTCTGTAAACAAAACTCTTGATACTAAATAAATAACAGTTTCATTAGTATATGACATTACTGCAACTTTCAGTCAAAACATTTTGTTGCTTAACATAAGTATAAAATATAATAATCCCACATAAATAAAATACATTCCTATAATGATATCTAAACTATAGATTACTTAAATCATCTAAGCAGTTAATGACTTATTTAAAATTAACAATATAACCAGCAACTTATTAATACAGATTAGCTAAAAATCTAGTTATAAAACAGATTATCAATGACATGTCTGTATATTTTTGGTATAAATCTTAGAATAGAAACTATACCATACATTTTAGCAGTAGTTTGATTAACGAAGTAAGAGCGCCCAAACACGATGGTTGCTCCTTGTTTCTGCTGCTTATCTTTCAAGTCACTAAAATTCAGCTGGATGTGCTAGAGATTCCTTTTGCGATGATCTAACATATCAAGCAAGTTTACCCATGAGCATCGATTACATTTTCTGTCCAGAATTTTAAAATCCTTCCTGTGAAAAACATGACAACCTTCAAGTTGACAAAGACTATAGAAATTTAAGGAAACGTAAGGTACAAACATGCTAACAACGATTGTCAGCTGTGCCATTCAACACCTAGAATTATAAACAGAGAGGATCCAGCATTCACCAACTCAACATATCCTATCCTAAGTTTTATCACAATTGTTATTTGTGAGCTCTCTTATTTTGATAATCAATAAATCTCACTTGACATCATGAATCAATATGTTCGTATATTTTAATTACATCTCTAGTTGTGTTGTACATAATATGCATATATGTTATTTAGTGAATCATGAGTAAGGAATCATGTACTTAAAATAACTCACTATGCATTTGTGTCTATAAATGTTTATATTTATATATCATCTTAGAGCTGCAGCGCACATCAGCCAAGACATGCTGCATTCATCGTTGGTTCATTTACCTAAATTCAATCTTGGCATGTTTGCTCCTTCACAAACACCTTTTGTAATGATTCATAAGCACCTTATATATTTAGCGACGCATTAGGATCCAGCGTCGCTTGTATAAAAGAGTACATTCACTCTATGTATAGGCAAGCAAAGCGCTGAAATATGTAATATAATATACAACTATATTTGTCAGAACCATATGCTATTTGGGTATTCAAAGAAAAAAAAACGATAAGAGGTGTGTCCTTTGATACGCTGTATCCCACAGCACCCGTTGATTATCAATTACAACTATGTCTACCACTATATCTAGCAGAGAAAGCGTACTCAATATTGATTAAAATATTGAGATTTGGAATCCTATATTTTAAAATATTATTAATGCCCCGTGGTGATGTGTTTAAAAAGCAATTTCAAATGAAAATAAGTGATTTTGATTGCAGCGCTCACTCGCTATGTAATGCATGAATATATCAGCAATTACCATGCTGCGAGGAGCAAAAAAAAACAACAGTAGGTTTAATTTAATTCATTATTGTAACGCTTGCAGCAAATACTTGAATGGAAATACTCTCTATGGACAAGGATCCAGCGTCGCTTGTATAAAAGAGTACATTCACTCTATGTATAGGTAAGCAAAGTGTTGAAATATGTAATACAATATACAACTATATTTGTCAGAACCATATGCTATTTGGGTCTTCAAAGAAAAAAAAAACGATAAGAGGCGTGTCTTTTGATACGCTGTATCCCACAGCACCCGTTGATTATCACTTCCAACTATGTCTACCACTATATCTAGCAGAGAAAGCGTACTCAATATTGATTAAAATATTGAGATTTGGAATCCTATATTTTAAAATATTATTAATGCCCCGTGGTGATATGTTTGAAGAGCAATTTCAAATGAAAATATGGATTTAATTTTTTGACTCTCCAGAAAAAGAGGAATCACTTTTTTTTGTTGACCAAGAACCACCTGATAAGAAAGGTCAGTAGCTTGTACGAGACCCTGAGCCAGACTGAAATTACTCCTGTCCAGTGAAAATGAAGTAGGAGAAGCTACAAGTTTAGTTTTCTGTTTCTTTCTGTCAGGAAAATTAAGGCCGACACATTTTTAATGGCAGCAATAGCTACCCCATGGATGGGTACAACATTCTGGTTAAGCAGGGGCACTTTCCCTGCCCCTTCTTGCAACACCAACAAAAGTGGTTCTCTTTTGCCCAATAAGGGGAGCCTAATAGCTGCAGAGGACATCACTAAAACCCAGTGCATACTTGGCTGTATTTGACACACACACAGATCTAGGGAAAAAGGATAGTTGTCTACAGAACTAGCTTGGTCACAGCAATCTCTCATCTGCATCTGAGGCAAATAATCAGCTTGCTGTTGTGGCAAACACCTTTATTGAACTATCAGTTAAGACATAGGCAGAGATAAATTTATATAAAAGAAAACAAACCATGTGAGTAACTTCTACTAACTAAGAATTATGAGTAATTACCTTTGAGATATTACAAAATATTTATTGATGATTACTCAGATAAGTGTCGCCTGAGCAGCACTAAAGACTCCGAAATATTATTTTGTTGTGGTCAAAACCACCAACGCGTCCCATGCGCTGGTATACTATAATCATTTGAAGTTGCTGCTTCACAATGAAAAAGAGCTGGTTTCCTGATTGGATGAATTTGCACAGCAATACCTCCTGCTACAATAAAATAGCTAAATTTGCCATGAGTCTCGCTCATAGGACCCACCATTGTCATAGCTTAAAGCAAACCCACCCCTTAAAGAAAATGCTAGGGACTTCTGTGGACTCGATCAAGACCTGTGGACTCAATCAAGACCTCTGAGGCTGCTTTATAGTGTTTTTTTTTTCCATCCAAGAACTGAAAAGTTTCAAGGTTACACAACTTTGTACTATTATTTGCCCTTTGTGTGACCAACTAATCCTATAGCACTCTGCTGGGAACTGCAGCACTAGCCAAAGCTTCCATAGAATGAATGCACCCCCCGATAGGGTGTAGCCTTATTATTCCCAGACACCAGAACGTACGTAGCTGAATAATACTTATTGCAGGGAAGCCAGTAAGTTAGATAAATCTAAATACCTTGCATTTACCCTTTGTGTGTTGACCGGGCTCACTGATTGACTCCGCAGAACTGAGGTCTGTGTTTTGACCCCGCTCTGTTCTCCTATGGCTCACTCCACTCCCCTACCCTTCCCCCAATTTTCACCTGCCCCCACTACTCCTAAACTTATACTTCCCTAACCACTCCCACCTCTTTACCACTCCAGTCACACTTTACCCCCCCCCTTTCATCCAGTACCTATCCACCTGCATCAATACAACATACACAACTTCCTTCTTCTTTTCCTGTCTGCATTTCCATTTATACTTCCCTACTTTTCTTTCATATACCTCCCTATCACTATGCCTCCTCTACTAACCTCTTCTTATTTTAAACATATCCTCCTTTTCTCACTTTTTCCTTTCCTTATGTTGCCCTACCTCCTAACCTCATATGAACATCTTAGCCTTAAAGAGCCACACTTCCTCAGGCAACATACTAACTCACCTTCCCAAAACACATTCCAACCATTCTCTAACATAATTTCTTCGACAAGCTATCTTCTTGCAAAGGTTCACAGAAAGTTCCACATTTCCTACACTAATCAGGTTAACAAAAAATCTGTACACTTCCTCCAAACCCTCTGACCTAATAAAAAGACTACTTCTCTCCCTTCTAGCAGGTGGCATTCATCCCAACCCTGGTCCAGACAACAATGCTACTCTAAAACCCCTCTGTCCCCCTCCCTCTTGCTCATACTTACCCTCCAAACCCCCTCTTTCTCTATAGCTCACCTTAACATCCGCAGCATTAATAATAACATTGCCCACCTCCATGCACTGCTAGACATACATGCTTTCGACATCCTTTGCCTGTCTGAAACCTGGCTCAAACCAGCAACTCTAGACAATGAGATTATTTCCCCTGCCTACAACATCTTCAGACTAGACCATATAGCCAAAAAGGGTGATGGGATAGCTATTCTTTACAAAACAGGTATGAAAATTACTGTCAAACGTGAAAAACCTCCCTCTATAAGTAATGCTGAAATCCTTATCTCCAAACTGCAGCTTAATATACACAAATCCATCTATGTAATCTGCACCTACCTTCTCCCTGGAAATAATATCAGTTCCCTAGAAGAGATCCTTAGCTGGATTTCTACTCAATTCCCACAAGAAACCATAGTCCTAGGCAATGTCAATATAGAGTGGAAAACCTGTACCTCTGTAGACCCTCCCACCCTCTTAAATCTTCATGGTTTTTCACAAACCATTCAAGCCCCAACCAGAACTTATAAAACTAACAAAGAAAGCATATTGGACTGGATAGTCGCTACCAAACTTATACAGTAGGGACACTACCTGATGATTTAAGTGACCATGCTCTTATCTAATCAGACATAAAACTACAACCCCTAACCTAAATAAATACAAAATGGTCAGATCAAATAAAAACTTTAACCCTGAAAGCTTCTTTACAGAATTTAATGCTTGCAACTGGTCTCCTCTTAAACAACTGCCACTGGATGATGCTGTAGCTTACTTCAACTCCAGGTTCCTTTCTATCCTAGACTCTCATGCTCCCTTAAGATCTATTAGAATTTGCTCAAAACCTGCCAGTTGGTTCTCAAAAGATACAAGGCATAAAATTATCCTAAAAAATAAACTCTGGACCAAATTTTGTAGCACTAAAAATCCCTCTGACCAACGTAACTTTAGACAACTAAGAAACTCCACTAAAAAAGCTGTACTACTAGATAAAAGAAACTACTACTGCCATTTACAAAGAAAGTTTTTTTTTTATAAAACTTGCTGTTTTTTATCACAAATTGTCCGAGCTTGCTGGATCACCAAGATCTCTCTTGCCGCGGCAAACGAGATCTGAGGTAATTCCAGCAGTGCATTGTGGGATAAGGGGCTTGGTCTTGAGCTACTGGCAAACCTTGAGCTTTGCTATCGGCAGTGTCGGAGCAGAGGATCGACTCTGAACCCATCAGTGAGAATAAACGGCAAGATTTAACAACTTCACATTTAAAGTTTTGGAATGGCCCGGCCAGAGCCCAGGCCTAAATCGAATAGAAAATCTGTGGGGTGACCTGAAGAGGGCTGTGCACAAGAGATGCCCTCGCAATCTGACAGATTTGGAGAGCTTTGGCAAGGAAGAGTGGGCAAATATTGCCAAGTCAAGATGTGCCATGCTGATAAACTCCTACCTAAGAAGACTTTATGCTGTAATTAAATCAAAAGATGCTTCAACAAAGTATTAATTTAAGGGTGTGCACACTTAAGCGAACAGCTTATTGTACATTTTTTTATTTGTTATATTTTTCCCCTAACAGAGTTGTTTGTTCTTCAATGGAATTGTACAGGTTATAGGTCACATTAAAGGTGGGAAAAGTTTTGAAATTATTTATTGTGGTCTCATTTTTATATCACAAAAACCTGGTATTTTAACAGGGTTGTGTACACTTTTTATATCCACTGTATCTCTCAACTTACAGATTTTTGCAGAATCTCCAGATTTTCCCTCATATTTTTTGGTGTGTTCTCCTGATAAAATTTGTGGTTTTCTGGCAAATCACAGAAGACTGAAATTCCTAAATGATGCCATGCATTTAAGTTTCAGACTTAATTTTCTTCAGAAAATGCATGCTAACACACAAATCATGTTATTCTATTTCTTTTTTAAGTTTATAAGATCAACATTTAAACTTTTTTCCTACTTTTGGCCCTTTGCCCCACTATTATTTTAGGCTTTAACTAGCTAAGAGGATGAGAGGTATTCATAGCTATTCAGGGAAGATAATTATTCATTTTACTGCAATATCCATTTTTTCTAGAAAAACTGGCAATATAAAAAATAACTCAGCAAATGTATTTATTTTGTCTGTTTACTGGGAATGTCAGACTGGGTAATACCCATTTTCAGCGAAGACCCAGGGAGAAAAAACTCCATGTGCTTACACTGCATTATATTAAGTTCCAGTTAAACACAGAGTAGTTACATTTCTATTTACATTATACACAAACAGTGGTTACATTTATAAATTCTAAGATTTTACAGAGATAGAAATTACTAAAGAGAAAGCCCACGTGCAACTTAAAGGATTGTATAGAAAGCAGTTATGTATAAAAATAGTTTTGTCATTTCAGTGAGAGGTTGAGAGTATTCCGTTTATGTAGAGTATTTGGAGTATTGTATAGTGAACACAAAGTCTTAACCTTGTGACGAGCATGTGCAGAACCACGACTGTAAGATGTTGTTTAAGCAGTGGTTTAAAACGACCGAGTTTGCTGGAAAGTTTTATTTGTATAAGGATACTATTCCAGAGTTTAGCAACATATTAGAAGTAGTGTGCGTCTCTTGCAATATTATTTGACTTATCTGTACGTTATAAGAATTTTTTACTAGAACGGACGTCCCTTGCTGGACAGTAGGACAGTAATAAGTTTTGTAGTGCAGTGCATTTTTCTGGGTGATTTATGAGTTTGTGTGCTGTACTTATTTGTGAGTAAGTTAGGTAGTTGTGCAGTTCAAAATAGTTTCATTTTTATTTTTTTTTTTTATTTTATTTTACATTTGTTGACCAGGCTGGTCCAACTGGATATATGTCCATTTTCAGCAGAGGCCCGGGGAGAAAAGCTCCAAGTGAAAACATTACACATTAATGAACAGAGTTACAAATATAGCTCAGAGAAAAATAATAATAGCATGATAATATTTTTTTTTACAGTGGCTACAATAAGCAATTACGTACAAAATAGAGGGTGTTCAAATTGAGCATGATAGCAGAAAAGTAAGTTTTAGTAAAGATTTGTATGCACGATAAATGAGAGGACTAGGAGCAAATTGCAAGCTAGTCAGGGTTAGAAAAGAGGCAGAGACAGTGAGTTATGAGGTCAGTTTTGAGTTGGGATTTGACACTGGAAAGAGAGGAGATAGCAATGAGGTTGGAAGGAAGAGGGTTCCAGGCTTTTCCTATTGTGTTAGAGAACAAGGAGTTGCCTGTTGGATTTACAGGTTGATATTAGAAGTTTGTTAGAAGAACGTAGGCTTTTGAGGTTACAATAAGGACTAATAAGGGTAGTAAGTATAGGGGTGTTGGTAGGTTTGTAGAGGATTTTATGGGGTAAGGAGAGTTGGTGAAATAAGATCAGATTCTGCAGCTCAAGCCATCCCAATTGTTTTAAGTTTAAGCAGTGGTGAGTTCTAAAGGTGGAGCCAGAGGTAAATCTGGCAATACTGTTGTAGGTGACAGCCAGTTTGGTGGGGTTATTTTTGGACAAATATGTGTAAATAGGGGAGGCGTAAAGGAGGGTAGAAATCAGATGGGAATGGGCAATGGAAGTTCTGGCAAGTGGTGTAAGAAATGGTTTAATTCTAAACAGGGAGCCATGTTTTCTGTTAACTAATTTTACAGTGTTGTTAATATGAGAATCAAAGCATAGGTTGTTGTCTATCTCTACTCCGAGGAGCCTGGTGGTAGGGTCAGGTGATATGTTGGTGCCATTACTAGACAAGACAGAGAAGTTGAGTGGAGAGGATTTTCGGGTGGGGGAGAAAAGTAACAGTTTGGTTTTCTTGGGGTTTAAGATTAAGCATCATTTTAGGAACCAATTTTCAACGTTTTGGAAAGTCTGTTGGGTGATAGAGTGCAGTTCAGAGGGGGATGAGGCAGAACAAATCAAAGTAGAATCATCAGCATATTGTATACATGTTGCAGAGGAAATACTGGTATGTAGATCATTAATGAAAACAGAAGGGGGCCAAGTATTGAGCCTTGGGGGACTCCAAGGGTAATGGGTAGAAGGTTGGATAAGTTGTTTTGCCAGAGCACTGCCTGTTGTTTGTTATGAAGATATGACTCGAACCACTTTATCGCACCAGAGTCAAGAGCAAAAGCTTTAAGTAAGTTTAAGAGTAAATGGTGACTGACCATATCAAAGGCTTTGGATAGGTCAATAAAGAGAGCAGAGTTAAGTACATTATTGTTCCGTTTTTTGTTGATGCAGTCAGTAAAGGAAAGGAGGGCTGAAGTGGTGCTGTGAAAAGGCCGGAAGCCATGCTGACAGTCAGCTAGTAGGTTGTGATTTAACAGGTGTTTAAGAAGTTGTTTTTGGATGCATTTCTCCATGATTTTAGCTAGGGGGGACAGTAGTTTGAGAGTTCTGTTAAGTTCCCACCTTTATGCAGGGGAATAATATGTGAAATTTTCCAGAGTGAAGGAATGTAGCCCTCAACAAAGGTTCTGTTAATCAGAATGGAAATGGGATAGGCTAAAGGTCTGGCTGCAGTTTTTAAATACTGAGCTGGTAGAAGGTCAGCAGAAGGAGAGGAGGTTTTAAGTTTGTGGAGAAGAGAACAGATAAGTGAAGTGGGTACAGGCTGCAGTTGAAAAATGGGAATAGAAGTGTTAGAGGCGGAGGACTGAGAGGAGATATTGGGGGCTAGATGATTAGCTAGAGACTGGACAGTTTCAGAAAAGAAGGTATTGAAGGCATCAGCAGTTTGTTTTAGGAAGTGCCTAAGGGGCACGGGGTGTTAGTGTGGCCAGGGTTTAAGAGAATATTTATACCTGCCCAGAACAAGGAAAAATCCCATCCTAAATCGGGATTAAAAAAATGCCCAGATTGTGGGCAGAAAATGTCCGTCGCTGATGGACATATTCAATGTGTCTACTGTCTGGGGGCTAAACACCTCCAAGACACTTGCAGCATTTGCCATTCCTTTTCTTCAAGAGTCCTCTTGGAGAGAGGGAGGAAGCTTATAGACAGGGGATTACTACAGCATTCCTTTTCTGAGGTGTTGAGTAGCCATTAGAGTACTATCACGTCCTCCAAATCCGCAAAATCCACAAAATCTTCAGATCCTAAAGTGGCAAAAAAGGCGAAAACTTCAGAGGGAGGGTCATCAGTTCCACAGACCTCGGAACCGAGTGTACCTTTGATTTGGAGCCAGCTCTCAGTATTGGAGCCAGTCTCTGAAGTTCCCTCTTCTCCTCTGCTCCAGTCAGCACCTTCAGTGCATTCATCTAAGTCCTCATTCAGCCTTTCAGATTTGGACATGGATCTGCTAGTGCAGAAGCTTTTACAGGCACCAGGACTTGCCAAATTGTTGTCGGCCCCGACCAGCTCGTTAGTGCCGAAGACCATGGAACTGGATTTGTCTACTCCTCCTCCGTATTGGACTCTCGGAGCTGAAGGATACTGAACCGATGATTGTCGAACCCTTGGAGCCAATACTCGCACCGGTGTTATTGGCTCCATCTACTTGGATGTCCTTGGCACCAACTGAGGACTCTAGGAGCTGACGCTCTCCCATCGGGTCAGGGAGGATAGTCGAACTGATTTGTCAGTGCCGACTCTTCCTCTCGGGGCTTCGGCTTGGATGAGCTCGGCTCCTACCTCGGGCTTGGAGCCAAGGTTTCGGTGCGGGAGGATCGGACAGTACTCTCTGGTCCATCCACTCCTTGTCGGAGCCATGGTGCCTTCGATGCTGTGAGGAGAGTTTTGTTTCCAAAGACAACGTAAGCATCGGTTCAGCCTTCCCTCTCCCCTCAAGCTCCTGTGTCTGCTTCTTCATCTACCGCTCCCCCTAAGTGTAGAGACCCCGAGCCTCAAGTACCCCCACAGGGCGTCCCCTGCTCTTCTGAGACCTCCCCAGATCCCCCCACTGAGGAGGTGCCCAGGAAGAGACTGTGCAAGAGGAGGCACTTAGACTCCCCACAGGAGTCTTTGACATCTGACACGGACTTGGATGAATCAAAAGGGTCCCCTCGATCCCCCTCTACACGGACTTGGATGAGTCAGAAGGGTCCCCTCGATCCCCCTATGAGGATATCTCCTTTGCAGAGATACTAGAGATCCTTAGTCATAGGGGCGATTGGCAGTCTAAGACCCCTATGGAGGACAAGTCCGTGCTCTTGAAGGTTTTTGGGTCTCAACCTTCCACTTCTTGGTTGTCTCTGCCTTACAACGAGCTCATGGAACTGATCTCTCGTAAGGAGTGGGAGTCACCAGAGGCCATGGAACCTGTTCCTTGTAAGCCCAATAAAGTCATGTCTGCCCCAGCTCACAAGCCATTTTTGACAAAGGGAGTGCCTGTTGATGCCATGGTGGTAGCTGCAGTCACCAAAAAGCAAGTGTCTGAGACATCTACATCTATCCATCCTCCTAGCAGAGATTCTAGGGTCATGGATAGATATGGGAAACGCATGTTTAGTTCAGCGACGTTTTCTCTGCAATCACTGAACTACTTAACCCACTTTACGAGACTACAAAGAGATCTCCTGAAAGAGCTAGGCGATAATCTCCAGGGTACAGTAGCTGCAGGGGTGGCCGACAAAGTCAACGGCCAGCTCGCTACCCTAAACTCAGTGGTAAACTCATCCATGGGTCTCATATCCTATGCAGCTGATGGTTCGAGTAGAGCCGCTAGTTTGGGCATTGCTCTTCTAAGACAAGCCTGGATGAGTCTCTGTTCCTTTGCGGAACCCTTTAAGTCTTCCTTTATCAACACCCCATTCGATGGCTCATCACTGTTTGGGCCTAAAGCAAAGGAAACTTTAACTAGGTGTGAGCAGGATGGCAAGACCTTATCTGCCGTTGGAGTCCATTTTTCTACCCCTACTCGGCCCTACCCCAAGGGCCCTAGGGGAGTGAAAATGTGGTTCCGAAAAGCACAGGGAGCCTTTCAGTACACACGTGGAGAAATCCCCTCTAGAGGCAGAGGAGGGGGTTATAACGGAAGACACCCCCCCCCCCCGCAGCAGAGGGGGTCCGCAGCAACAGGGTGACAGGGGTCAGTTCTCCAGTCAACCCTACCAGCGCCCCTGAAAGGGGGCCCAACTGTTCGGCTCTGGAGGCAGTCGGGGGTCACTTGTCTTTGTACCCAGAAGCCTGGCTAAACATAACATCAGATACATGGGTACAAAGCATCATTTCCAGGGGATATTTCATACCGTTCTCTTCCCCTCCCGTTCCTGTAAACAGAATCTCAGATGTTCCACCCAATCTCACGGAACAAGCAATCGTAGAGGTCCACAGATTGCTAGAAAAAGAGTCATCCAGCCAGTCCCAGCAGACCAAGTTGGATTCTGAACTTACTCAAGATTCTTTTTGGTACCAAAGAAAACAGGGGACTGGAGACCTATCTTGGACCTTAGCAGACTCAACCAGTTCATAAAGAAAGAGAAGTTCCGAATGGTCGCGCTTCAGTCTATTCTTCCCTTCCTAGGGAAAGGCGATTGGATGTGCTCCATAGATCTCAAGGACGCGTACTATCACATAAAGATGAACAGATGCTCCAGAGATCATCTGCGTTTCCGGCTGGGAGCCAATCATTACCAGTTTCGAGCCCTGCCCTTTGGTCTCACTACAGCCCCCAGAGTGTTCACCAAATGCATGGCAGTGGTCACGGCTCACCTGAGACCTCTAGGATTCCAGGAGTTTCCATACCTAGACGATTGGCTCCTCACCGCTACCACCAGGCATCAATTGACTCAGGCAACACAATACACTCTGACATCAATTAGGCATTACAGTCAACTTCGAAAAGTCTGCCTTATCGCCATCGCAGCATACCATTTTTATAGGAGCAGAGTTAGAAACCTCAACTACCACTCTACATCTTCCTATCAAAAGAGTCTCACTTCTCCGCCAACACGTCAGCTCCCTGGTGTCAAAGAACAAAGCTACAGCAGCAGAGGAATTGAAGGTGCTAGATTTGATGGCGGCAGCAATCCTGGCTATACCACTCGCAAGGATGCATATGCAAATTCTTCAATGGCTCCTCTTTGCTCAGTGGTCATACCAGAAACTACCGATGCACCACATGATTCTCATCACAGATTCTTGCAAGAGAGACCTTTGGTGGTGGTTGACATCCCTTCATGTCACAATCGGAAGACCCTTTGTACCCCCCCTCCAGTAACCATTGTGACCACGGACGCTTCCCTGATAGGGTGGGGGGGCATTTTCAGGGAAAGACTGCCCAAGGCACATGGACAAATCAAGAATCACATCTGCACATCAATGTTCTAGAGTTGAGAGCGGTACTTCTGGTGTTGCAGTACTTTCAGGACTCTCTCCCTTTAGGAACTATTGCAGTTCAGACGGACAACATGTCAGTAGTCTGGTACTTGAACAAGCAAGGCGGAACCAAGTCTTAACCCCTTTGTCGAGAAGCCCTCAGGGTCTGGCAATGGGCTGTGTTATCCCAGCATTTTCTGTTAGCAACGCACATCCTGGGGAAATCCAGCGTGATAGCGGACAAGCTAAGCAGGGCGATATTACTCCCTCACGAGTGGTCTCTCAAACAACAGGTTGCGGAGTTGATTTTCTGCAAATGGGGCCAGCCTTCCTGTGACCTCTTTGCCAGCCACATCAATTCAAAATGCAGAAGCTACTTTGCCTAATACCACCTCCCGGTCATCCCCCGAGAGATGCACTTTTACACGATTGGTCCCAGGGTCTCCTTTATGCTTTTCCACCTTTCCCATTGATACCCAGATTTTTACAGAAAGCAAAATCGATTGGAAGAACTGTTATTCTCATAGCCCCCTACTGGCCTCAACATATTTGGTTTCAACAGATTTGGTTCCAGTTTCTCCACCATCATCTGTTGGAAGATCCATAGATCCTGGACCCAGTTCCGGACCTTCTGATGCACCCATCAGGGGACTTCCATCCTTCACTGCAGTCCCTGAAACTGACTGCTTGGCTAATCACTTCCCCTAATTGCCAGGTTTCATTCAATTTCAGAAGATACAAGACAAATTCTCTTGTCTTCTCACAAGCCATCTACCAGGAAATTATATGGCAGTAAATGGAAAAGGTTCTCAATTTGGGCCAACACACAGAAAATTGACCCTTTCCAAGCTCCGCTGTCATCTATTTTAGAATTATTGACAAAGATTTTTAAGGAAGGGGCAGCAGCTGCTACAGTTTGAGTCCAGTTAGCTGCCATCGCAAATTTTCACCTTGGGTTTGGTGGCTCAAATGTTATGGGCCATAAATTATCTAAGACCTTTCTTAAAGGCATTCTTCACATGAGACAACCTATCAAAATTCCCTGTTCTCCCTAGAATTTAAACTTTATGCTGTCTCAAATTATTCTTCCCCCTTTTGAACCAGCATCTTCTTGTGATCTCAAATATTTATCCTGGAAAACTATTTTTTTTGTGGCCATTACTTCTGCCCGCAGAGTGTCAGAACTTCAAGCATTATCTATCAGACCACCTTACATGATTTTCCATGCTGATAGAGTATCTCTCAGAACAAACCCCTCATTTTTACCTAAAGTCTGTTCTGAATCAAATATCAATCGGGTCATTGAGCTGCCAGTCTTTTTTCCCCCTACCACCCTAGCAAATTGGAATACATGCTGCACAAACTTGATGTACACAGACAGCTCTGATTTTATCTTGACAGAACTAAGGATATTAGAAAATCAGATCAACCTTTTGTATCCTCCTCAGAAGCCAGACAAGGCAATCCAGTGGTAAAACAACCTTATCTAAATGGTTATCCGATTGCACATCCTTTGTTTATGAGAATGCGAGCATGTCATTAACACACAAACCTAAGGCTCATTCTACCAGAGCCATCTCTACGTCTTCTGCTTTTCAAGCTAAATTGCCCCTTGACAATATTTGCGCTGCAGCCACTTGGTCTAAGTCTCATACCTTTATCATGCATTACAAAGTAGATAAGGCTTCAAGGGACAGGTCTTCCTTTGGTTCCACGGTACTGAAGAACATACTTCCATGAGCCACCCAAGATTGAGGGTGCTAGGGACACTACCCATCAGTGAGAATAAATGGCGAAATTTAATAACTTCACATAAAGAAGTTATGTACTTAACATAACGTTCCATGTGAGTTGTGTATCTCGCCTTTATTCTCACGTCCCTCCCTCCTTCCCCCTCCTGGTTGACTGTTGACTTAGAGGCTAGTACCATCCTGGTTATTCAGTATTTCTTCTTCCCCTTCGGGAAATGTTCCTGGTAGAAATAAATAAAAGGGTGTATGTGTGTGTGTGTGTGTATATATATATATACACATATACACACACTGTTACTCGCAGCAAACAAGATCTGAGGTAATTCCAGCAGTGCATTGTGGGATAAGGGGCTTGGTCTTGAGCTACTGGCAAACCTTGAGCTTTGCTATCGGCCGTGTCGGACACGAGGATCGGCTTCGAACCCATCAGTGAGCATAAAGGCGAGATAAACAACTCACATGGAACGTTATGGTAAGTACATAACTTCTTTTTTTCTTCTGATGAAGCCATTCATTTGTTGATTTGGATATATGCCTGGGGTCATTGTCATGTTGAAACGTGAAATTCCTCTTCATCTTCAGGTTTCATGCAGACCCCTGAAGGTTTTGGGCCAAAAGTAACTGGTATTTGGAACTGTTCATAATTCCCTCCACCATGACTAAAGCCCCAGTTCCGGCTAAAGATGAGCAACCCCAAAGCATGATACTGCCACCACCATGCTTTGTGGGGATGGTGTTCTTTTGGTGATGTGAAGTGTTGTTTTTGCACCAAACGTACCTTTTGGAATTGTGACCAAAAAGTTCAGCCTTGGCCTCATCAGACCATAACATATTTTCCCACATGCTTTTGGGAGACTTAATATATAGTTTTGCAAATTTTATCTGGGCCTGGATGATGATCTGTGCAAGAAAAGGCTTCCGTCTTGCAACCTTACCCCATAGCCCAGACATATGGAAAATATGGGAGATTGTTGTCACATGTAGTGCAAAATAAGTACTTGCCAGAAATTCCACCAGCTCCTTCAGTGTTGCTGTAGGTCTTTTGGCAGTATCCCTGAATAGTTTTCATCTTGTCTTTTCATCAATTTTGGAGGGATGTCCAGTTCTTTGCATCATCATTGTTGTCCCATATTTTTCCACTTTTTGATGACCATCTTCACTGTGTTCCATGGTATATCCAATGCTGTGGAAATTTTTTTGTACCCTTCTCTTGACTGATACCTTTCAACGAGATGCCTTTGATGCTTTGTAAGCTGTCTGCAAACCATGGCTTTTGCTGCAGCAAGCAATTGAGTAAATGTCAGGAAAACCCTACTAGGATGGCTGAACTTTATATGGGGTTAGTCAGAGTCTCTTAATTGATGGCAGGTGTGTATACATGCTTTAAAAAAATAATGTTCTATGAAGCAACCTCCGTATGTAGGAGTCTGTTTCTGAACCCTCTAAGCACACATGCATGCCCACATGTACTCAAACATACTCGCATGCAGGCACTCTCTTACACTACACATGAACTCACACACAGTCATATAGATGTAATAACACACTCGCACTTGTGTATATACACATATACTTATGTACAGTCATATTCGCATACTCACACACTGGCATACATGCATATACTCTCATATAAACATCCACTCACACACATCCACATATATGCATGCATTTATGTATTGTGACGTACACGCACTTGCAAACAGTGGCATATATGCACTCATGGACACTCGCAAACACCCAGAGAGAGAGAGACAAAAACACATATGCGAACACACACTTTGTCATTTTCTGATGTTTCTTTTGTCTGGCACATTTTTCTTTAATTAAAAAAAAAAATCTGAACCAGGAGCTGGGGCACAGTTCATGGCTTGGTTCCAGCATCCTTGAGTGAGACTTCCCTTCTTCGTCGGTGTCTTCAAACTTTGGAAGTCTATATCTCCATCACTTTAGTTTACCTTGTTTTGCAAACTGAACATTATTTATCCAGTAGCGGCTGCACTGCACTCACTTGAAAAGTCAGTGGAACTTCCAGGAAGAAGCCACGCTATTTTCTCTTTCTTTCTCAACAGCAAGTCTAAAAAATGTACTCCCCATGTATCACTTTGGCAGCCACAATACATTTTTCTAGTTTCAGGATTTGCTAAGTTTTTTTTTTTTTTTTTTGAAAAGAATCAGACACCAGGCAGGGTAAGGTTATAAGCACTTGTTTCCCTTTATTCACACTCAATACAAATGGAGCTTCATCAGACTCAAAACCTTACACACTCCCCCCCCCCCCCTTTTTATATACAATTCAATTCGTTGATCACAATCAGTTAACTTAAATGAATTAATTAGTTGTGTGCTCTCAAGTTAAAAACACATCAATATGTTCTTTAAAAATATATAGCTGTATATAGTACATGAATAATTCTCCTATAAAATCACATAATAAACATTTCATCTGTTAAGAAAATATATTTATAAATAATACATATATTAGATACTAACTTAATTGCTTCTATGCTCAACCACTTAAACCATTTTTATCTAATCTCATCCAGTGTCTCCTCAACCACCTGTTCCCTACTCTCACTATAGATCACAATGTCATCTGAAAACATCATAGTCTACAGGGACTCTTTATTTGGGAAAACTGTGAAGACTTGTGTGTAAAGCAGGCATTTCTGTCCAGATAGTACTTAGTGCAGTATTAAGTTTTCCTTGCATAAACATGTACAGAAGCAAAAATCAACTAGTTTTATGTATTTATTTTTTGTTGTTGTCCAGGTTAGCATGAGAAATATGTTAATCATTGGTGATGTTGAAACACATCAAACATTTTTTTAATCCCATATCTGACCATTTTTTTTTCTTTTGCTCAGTAACATCATTGATAGAAGAGCTGCAAGATATTGGTAGTACTAGCCCATCGGATGCTTTAAGTTGTCTGTATTGAATAAGTAGGGTATGTGATGGCACACAATGAGGACATGAGAACATTTTTCAAACAGATTAGTAAGAAAGCAAGGTACGAGTAACATGAAGTAACAGAACTAGCTGGGTCTGTTGATGAATGTACTGAGAAAGGTGCGGTCTCTGCTATGTTTGTGGAACAGCAAAAGAGACCCCACAAAGTGCATGTGCAGAAACTGATATTGGCCATTACATTCGATCAGACAGAATTGATGACTTCATGAAATTCAGGTTGCTTACACAACCATACATCTCTCCAGAGAATTACAAATTCAAAGCCGATGCATCTGACAAGAAGCGAGCATTCAGATATAGTTGGTTGTCTCATTATTCACCGTGGCTTGCGTATTCTCCTCCCTTGAAAGGCCCACTCTGCTTAACTTGTGTATTATTTCCTCAGTCAGTTCACCGTGGGTTGCAAGGCAGCTTCATCACTAGTGTGTGCACAAAATATAATGCTTTCAATGAGTCTGCATGAAATCACATTCAGTCATCATGGCACAAAGGTTCTACTGAAGATGCTGCCAATTTTTCTTGTACACGACAGAAGCCAGAAACAGCTGTTAATTTAAAGCTAGATGCAGCAGTAGCAAAACAAATTGCAGAGAACCAAAATAAATTGGAAACAATTTTATGTATCATTATTTACTGTGCAGCCCATGACATTCCTCTTCGTGGAAAAGAAGGCTCTGGTGGAAATTTCTGTGACTTATTAGATTTTCGTATTGAAGCTAGTGACACAATATTAAAATCGCACAGTGAAACAGCTGCAGAAAATGCTTGGTACACATCCCATAGGGTGCAAAATGAGTTGTTGGCAGAATGTGAACACGTACTTCAAAAGGAGATCGTTTGTGCAGCGAGTAGGGCAGTTGGATTTAGCATATTGGCAGATGAAACTACAGATATCTCAGGCAATGAGCAGTTGTCATTGGGCATTCAGTTTGTTGATGGCGATTGTATTCGAGAAGAGTTTATGGGTTTTGTTCCCATTGTTGCAAGAGATGCACAGTCAGTATCAAATATCATTTTCAGTGAATGCATAAAGTATGGTCTAGACTTGGAAAAATTACTCCGACAAGGCTATGATGGCAGCTCCATAATGGCAAGCATCCAGAATGGTGTTCAGGCAAAGATTCGTGAAAAGTATCCAAAAGCAGCCTTTAATCACTGCGCGTCTCACAGACTAAACCTTGTAGTCAGTGATCTGAATGATGATCCTGAAATACGTAGTGCTATTGGTGTTATCAAGAAGATTATTAATTTTTGTTCGTGACGGTCCAAAACGACGAGCATTGGTACCAAATATACCTCTTCTGTGTGAGACATGATGGACTGAGAAATATAAATCCATTTGTGTGTTTAGTCAAAACTTTGAGAAAATATTTGACTGCCTCGCTGATCTTCAGAGGAGCACTGCTGGTGAAACCAGACAAAATGCACATAATGTTACTCAGTGCTTGCTCTTCATGCACGTTTCTTATTTCTCTCTTCATTATTGCAAATTACTCATCAGTTCTTGAGCCCGTTGCCCAGATGTTGCAGTCTGTTCAACTTGATATAATAAAGGCTCAACAACACATTAACAGACTCACTGAAATATTCAAGGAGCACCGTAACCATGCTGAAGAGAACTTTAGGAATGACATTCTCAGTAAGGCAAGATCAGTAGCAGATAAACTTGGTATTGAGTTAGTGATGCCAAGGATTTGCAGTCGACAAACACACCGAGCAAACACAGTAGCCGTGGATTTTGAGAGTTATTACATAACAAGTATTTATATTCCCTATGTTGATGCATTAGTTTCTTCACTGATGTCTCACTTTTCTAGCAGTAACACTGCTCAGTTCAACGTATTTTATCTGCATCCCAAAATAATGCAAAACCTAGAACGTGAAGAATTCCAAAAACAAATTGCAGTCAGTAATGAAATATATCATATCGACAATTTGGAATTAGAGATGATGAACTGGTTCGACTATTGGCATACTAAAGTTCCAGATATGGCCAAAATAGTGGACTTTGCTGACTTGTTGCAACACTGTGATTTCTTTCTTGCTGTTAAGCAAGCATTTCTGATTGTGTTGACCTTACCAGCCACTACCTTCACCATTGAACGATCGTTCAGCACTTTGAGACGGGTCAAGATCTGGTTAAGGTGTACAATGACTGATGATGGACTTTCAGCACTGTGCAATGATTAGTGCTCTTGAACTTGTCAGTCATGAAAAGAAACAGTTCATCAGTAAAGTTATTGACACTTTTGGCACCCACAGCAGACGCTTACAATTTATATCTGCGTGGCTACGGTGGTGCAGCAGTTACCGTTGCCGCCTCACAGCAAAAGGTTCTCGGGTTCGATCCTCGGCTGGGGTGTCTTTTGTGTGGAGTCTGCATGTCCACCCTGTGGTCATGTGGGTTTCCTCTGGGTGCTCCGGTTTCCTCCCACATCCCAAAGACACCCCAAATTGGTCCTAGGTGTGTGTGTGTGTGTGCGTGTGTGTGCCTTCTGAGGAAGGTTGGGTACTGGGCTTGCAACTCGACACTGTAAAACTCCACTGCCAATCATGAGCGGACAGTTGATCCGCTGTGGTGACCCCTACTCGGAGGCTGTAAATAAAAATCTGCCTAAGCAGCAGAGACCTCCAATGCAGACACCCAAGCAGCTTCTACCCCAAAACAAAACACGTGCAACACATAGCTCACAAAGCCAGTGTGCCGAACAGTCACAGCCCTTAAGGCTAAACAACACACCTGATACACTTGTAATAGGTGACTCTATCGTCAGGCACACTGATGTCCCGCTCACCAGACTGAACAAGGAGAAGGTCACGGTGAGCTGCCTGTCGGGCGCTAGGATCCGCCACATAACACAAGCACTCGGGTCACTCCAAGGCAAGTACAAATATGACTCAGTCATTGTCCATGCTGGTGTGAATGACCTGAGACGTACCTCCCTGGACTACATGAAGAGAGACATAGAGGAGCTCTCTGAGCATGTAGCCCAGGCCGGTATGACCCTGACCTTGAGTAGCATCTTACTCTCACCGAGAATGATGCCACAATATGAAGACAAGATGATCAATTTCAACAATTGGCTTAAGTATTGGTATCATTCAAAGGGGATCCAATGCCTGTCAGCCTGGGATGACATGCTCGACAAGCCACGATGCTTCGCTAGGAATGGCTTGCACCTGTCACCCTTGGGCTTTCGGATATTGGCAAAGGCTCTTGCTACCTTTTTTAGGCAAGGCTCAAAAGACAAACCCACCTCCATAGGTATCACAAGGGATAAGAAACTAAGAGTAATGCTACTCAACGCCAGAAGTCTAAACGTCAAGATGCATGCACTTGAAACTCTCCTCAGCATGGAGAACATCGATACCTGTGCAGTAACAGAAACCTGGTTCAAGGCTCCCCGAGAGCACACCAGCACTACCAGGTTATACCTCATACCATGCTTTTTGGCCCCAAAACCTGGACCGAACCACAAAAGGAGGGGGAGTATCAATATTCGTCAAAGATACCCACACCTCCAGGTTGGTGGCACAGCGCGAAGCATCAGAGACTATCCATGTGCAACTAACAGTGGGTAAAACTGCCTTCCAATTTATAGCCTGCAGCAGACCACCCTCCCAAACCCAGGAACCAAACTCGGTCTTCCTGAGAACACTGGAAAATATGAAGGTCTCTCCAAACACCATTATATTGGGCGACTTCAGCTACCCAAACATAGACTGGGAGCATTACTCTAGCTCCAACACCCTAGCCCAAAGGTTCCTAGAATTTATAAACTCAAATGCTATGGAACAACTTGTCACCACTCCCACAAGAGGGGAAAACATACTGGACCTGATCATCACCAACATGGGGACTCTATGCTCCAGACCAGAAGTGTATCCCTCACTGGTAAGATCAGACCATAAACTAATCTCGCTGGATATTCACATCCCGACCCCACCCCCTGCCCAGAAAACCACAGTGAAAAACTTCTCTAAAGCAAATTTCACACTCCTCAAAACCAAGGTGGAATCCTTCAAAGCCCCCTGGCCTCTGGAAAATACGGCCCAGACCTCAGAATCCTTTATAAACGCATTCTATGAACACCTTCAGGAATGCATGGATCATGCAATCCCAAATAAAACCAAGACCCAGTCCCCCAAAGGCAGACGTCCTGTCTGGTGGACCCCAGCCATAAACAAACTATACAATAGAAGGAGGAAGCTACTACATGATGGAGCAAAATCCCAAAAAGGGAAGGCATCTCTGATCAGTATTAGCAAAAAACTACGGGCACTCATAAAATCGTCTAAGGCCAGCTTAGAGAGAAAAATTGCACAGGACACTAAGGATAATCACAAGGCTTTCTTTAGTTATGTTAGGAACCTGGGTGGGAATTCCCAGATATGCTCAGAATTAGTCCAAAATGACAAAAAATAGACCGAATCCACAGACATTGCCAACATCCTAGCTGACAGGTTCAGCGCAAACTCCCCCCCCTCCCCACCAAAAGGGCTAATATCTATCCCAGCAGAGTGCTGCCCCCCTGACATCTCAGATGCTCAGATAAGAGCTGCCCTCTCCAAATCAAAAAACACAGCATCAATGGGACCAGACGGTGTCCCGGGCTGCGTCCTACATGAACTCCAAGAAGAGCTAAACCCAAACATAAAACTACTGTTCAATCTCAGCCTTACTACAGGATATGTACCCAAAGAGTGGCGTACAGCAACAGTGGTCCCTCTCCACAAAGGTCATGCCTCAACGGATCCCTGAAATTATCGCCCCATAAGCCTGACTAGCTTGGTCTGCAAAGCTATAGAAAGGATCATCATGGACCTCATAAATAAAGATATTGGGGACCTATAGACACTGGATCCTACCCAGTTCGGCTTTGTTAAGGGCAGATCCTGCCTCTTAAACCTGGTTGATTTCTTTGAAACAGTCACCAAGGCCATTGACGAGGGGAAGGTGGGCCACACAGTCTACCTGGACCTCGCAAAAGCCTTCGATACAATACCCCAGTCGGGCATTATAGATGAGCTCACCAGCTTAAATATAAACCCCTATGTCACTAGATGGGTTGCAAACTGGCTCAAGGACAGAACCCACATGGTTAGAATTGCTGGAGCCATGTCAGACTCCAAACCAGTTACAAGTGGCATCCCACAACGCTCAGTCCTGGGATCTCTCTTGTTCGGTATATATTTCTCAGAGGTACAAGCCAACACGGAAGGACTGTGGCTGACCAAGTTCGCAGATGACTGCAAACTGGGCGCCATAATCGACTCTCCAGCCGACACAAGCATCCTCCAAAAGGGCCTCATAGAAACAGACAACTGGTGCCAGAGCCATGGCCTCAAGCTAAATGCCAAAAAGTGTATAGTCATCCCCTTTGGCAAAAACAAAGTGCCCACAAATTACCACATAGGTGGTAATCCATTAAGTACAGAAGAAGTAATTAGGGACCTGGGGACCCAAGTTGATAGCAATCTCTCATTTGACAACCACGTGGCCAAAGTGGTTAGAAAAACATTTTATATAGCCCACCTAATCATGAAGGGATTCACATCTAGATCAGGGGAGGTCATCGTGCCTCTTTACTCATCATGCCCATAATTGAGTACAATGCCCCTTTTGGGATGTACCTTACCAGACACCTGCAGCAACTGGAAAGACCCCAAAAATACCTCACCAAGAGGATCAAAGGGCTCAAACAGATGCCATATGCTGCCCGGTTAAAGAAACTCCAGCTCTACTCAGTGGCATACCGCCTGCTCAGAGGCGATCTGTGCCTGACGTATAAAGCCATGTCCAACCCGGAATTAATGGACATGCTGCACCTCAGAAAATCCAAATCCCATCGAGCTATGTGCTCGAGAGACTTGAACCTCAGCACTGAAATAAATAGGACATGCTGGAGGGACAGATTCATAACCCAGAGGCTTCCTTCACTCTGGAATAAAATCCCAGTCCAGGTTAGGCAGAGTCCCTCATTGACTCTCTTCAAGAGGAATCTTGATGGGTGGATGGGAGATCGTAGGTTTAGTGACACACAAACCCACGCACGTTCAAGCTTGCACGGCCCAACATCATCTCAGGAAACAAACAAAGGCCAGCAAATGGTTCCAAAGGCTTTATTGGAATAAAGTAGGTGCCATGAAAGCACCATAACACTCTCACCATCACAAAAAATAATTAATGCATAGCCTCAAACTAGTTTCGGTGAAACCCCTTCTTCAGTGAGGACAAATAGCAAAGATAACTCCATTCAACACACTCCATATTTATATAATTACTTAGCCAATTAACAAATGGCTTTCACTTAACTGCATATAATCTATTTAAAGTGTGCAGAACATTTATTAAATAAAATGCACTTCCCATAATAATAGAATATTGTTAGTTGTTCAAAACACAAAATGTGTTATAAATAACAATAAATTCAAAATAAATAAACTGATGTTGCCAAGATATAGTGTGTGATACCATATATGGGTATAAAATGAATTATAAATGGTCATTTAATCCAGGTGGGAATAAAGCTCCCAAGTGTATAATCCAGTATTTTTCTTTCTTGCTAAGAATACTTTGCCAACCTAACTGATTTTGTCTATTCCCCTGTACTTTATCAATAACAGTAAATATAAATTTTGCAGATGGATGTTTAATGGAATGTTGATATAAGGCATTACTCATTTTGTGATTCCGAATATCACTGCGATGTTCTCCTATTCTGATTCTGAGAGACCGTGAAGTTTTTCCTACATAGAAAGCTTGGCAGTGGCATGTGGCTAAATAAATCACCCAACTAGATGAACAATTTGCAAAGATACGAGTGTCAAATATCTTACTAGTATTAGCACTGGAAAATTGTTTGATTTTATTTATACTTCCACAGGAAGAACAATGACCACAAGGGAACGTCCCCAAAAGTTCATCTCCAGTGATAGTAAGTTGTCTATGTGTGGCACCCCCACTATCCCGATGTTTATAGTGGGAAAATAACATGCCCAAAGTTTTGCCCCTCCTGTAGGAAATGGAACATTGTTCAGTCAATATATGATGAAGATGGTCATTAGCCATAAGTATGTTCCAATTATTGTTCAACACATTTCTAATTAGTTTGTGATTTTTCCCAAAAGTAGTAATAAATCTAATGGTATCATCCATAACACCATCCTTCTTTTGGTATCGTAAAAGATCCGATCTCTCATGTTGGTCTGTCCACACCCTTGCTCTGGAAATATCCCTATATAGGTAACCTCTATCCAAAAATCTCCTGTTTAAATCCTGTTTAGCGTCCTCATAATCCACCAGAGATGAGTTAATACGTTTAATACGTAAATATTGTGATTTTGGAATGTTGCGGATGGTGTGACGTGGGTGCATGCTTGAAGAGTGGAGTAAAGTGTTGAACTGTGGATATTTCCTATGTATTTTTGTACTCAGGGTATTGTCCTCATTACGATATACCGTAACATCCAAAAAGTCAATAGTTGACTTATGATATGTTATTGAGAATTCAATACCCCAAATATTGTTATTCAGGTGTTCCACAAATTCCATCAAATAGCTTACATCCGCACGCCACACCATCCAGCAATCATCAAGATAGCGTCTCCAAATGTCCATCTCCTCTAAATAAATGTTATGCAGGGGGTCGTAAATGAGACATTCCTCCAAATATGCCATAAAAAGATCGGCATATATTGGGGCAAAAGAGGCCCCCATAGCTGTACCTCTTAATTGCCAATAACAATCCCCCTGAAAGAAAAAAACATTCTTATTGAGGACATGCTCAGACATACATACTAGTAAGGTGTTAAATCCTGGTGGATAGAGATCAGCTCTTTGAAGCCAATAATCTAAAGCCTGTAGGCCAGCCCAATGGGGAATACTGGTATACAAAGATTTCACATCTAAAGTACACATTATCCATTCTGGATCTAGTTGCGTATCAACAATGATGTTAAGAAATTCAGTTGTATCCTGTATACGGGCTCTGACCATAGGCAGTAATGGCTTTAGATATGATGTTAAGAAAACAGATAGAGGTTCTGTAAGGGATCCATGTCTCGACACAATAGGTCTCCCGGGGGGAGTAGTGATGGATTTATGGATTTTTGGTAACAAATACAAAATTTGTTTTTGTGGGTCATTAACTTGAAGATGTTGAGCAGTCTTCTGTGAAATGATTCCTTCTTGTACAGTCTCTTGGATAAATTGATCAATATCTTGTTTGAACCTAAGAGTCGGGTCTATCCCCATGTGCATGTAGCACTTGGTATCTGACAATTGTCTTAGTCCTTCCTGTACATAATAATCAGTATTCAAGACAACCACTGCACCCCCTTTGTCCGCTTGAATAATTGCAATTTTCTGATTTTGTCTCAATTCCGAGAGAGCTTGTCTCTCCAAGGAAGTAATATTGTCATGAGCTATATTAGTATCAAAGTGTGGAAAATGTAAGTCCCTCAATACTGCTTGTTGAAAAATCCCTACATTTTTATTCATAGGAGGTTGAAATGTTGATTTTTTAAAAGTAAAATCAGTAGATCTTTGAGTAGAAGAATTATTCTGATCATTGAAAAAAATTTTTAAATTTAACTTCCTACAGAATTCCAACACATCAACCGATACCAAATAATGGTCAGAGAAAAAGCTGGGAACAAAACCCAATCCTTTATTGAGAATACAGTGTTGTTCTTTTGTAAGTATATGATCTGACAGGTTTAAAACATTATCAAATGGTTCAACTATTTGTTCAACAGTGCCTGAACTAGCCCTGTCATGGAATCTGTATTCATGTCTACTCTTGTGTTTCCTCCCCCCTTGGGATTGCCCAACATGTCTAAAGGGAACTTTGATTGAGTTTTCTTTTTTAATGGTGATTGGACACTGGTACCTCCCTCACTGTCAGTATAGGATGACTCCTCCCCTGATGTACTGGTGTAGCTTAGGTCATGTTGTTTCAAAATAGACCTAGGTCTTTTCTTGGATCTTCCTCCACTCAACCCAGATCCCAAATCCTTGAATCGCACACTTCTTTGAACTTGAAAAGGTTGACCTCTCTCATAATCATGTGTATCCCTAGAAAATTTTTTAAGTTTTCTTTCTTTCACCATATTATCATAGGTCGTCAGTTCCTTAGACAACCGATCAACACAACCAGGGTATTTAGCACTGGATTTGTATTTTTGGCAATCCGTACTTAAATCTTGTACCTCCTTAAGCAAGAGATCTACTGTTCTCTCATAATAATCTAATAGAATTTTTACAAATACCATTGAACCCTTCCTCAGGGCATCATCCCATTCCTCTGTTAGCCTCTGTTCAGATCTGCCTACAAGAGGACGGAGCTTAATACGGAGACCTCTCGGTGCCAAACCTTTATGAAAATAGGCTTTGAACAACCTCAAATGCCAAATATTATCTCTGAGGCCCTTAAGGCCTTTTTCTAGCTTACGGAATGCCAAATCACAACCCCCTTCACTGTTAGGGTTGTTTTTACTTAGGTTGTTGTTTGGGATATCTTCCAAGCCAAAAATGGCTATATCTTCCCTATCAGCACACAACCCATGTAATATTTGATCTAAATCCATAATGAAATTCTGTGTGTTGAACGGATATCCAAGGAAGTGGCCCAATATAGGGTTACAATAGATTCAAGGATGAGAGAAATAAGTGAGGAAGGTCTACTTATTAATTTTGGTTGTTAATGATATAACACAATCATAAACCCAGTTTCATATGTCATCCAATGGTATTATATAACAGACAACAAGGGAATGGAGTCACCAAACAACTGTGCACTAGTGTAATGATCTTACATATACCCCTAGTTTATCTTAGAACATAAAACAACCATAGATGCAAATATTTAACAATACAAAACTGGGTAGTTGCAACAAAAAATCCCATCAAAATGTGACTTGAACCAAAGATGTAGTTCCCTAATCACAAACAATAATGTATTAATAAAATATAATAATACAAATCACAACATTCAATAAACTGCAAACATTATACAGTAGTTGTTTAAACTGAAATACGGCTAACAGAATAGAAGAATTAAGCCTATAAAAAGCAACAAATCATGTTATATAGATATTTCCATCCCATCACTGTATAGATTGGTGGCATAACATATTGTAGAATATAACCCTGTACTAATAAAATAAAATTAGTCACAAGATATACATATGTTATTAGTTCAAAAGTGAAGACAATCACTAGCCAATCTGTATGATTTCTTAGTTCACTATAAAATATATGAATTAGAAATGTATAGTTATGACCAAACTATGATTTGTGATTAGTCCCCAATGAATAAGTATATAAAAAATAATAATGGTAAATATTTGAAGTGTATATATGTGTAACTCAGATGACCACAATAAGAGTTACTGTAGTCCTAAAACAGATCGGAACACAAAATCCTATAGGTCAGATATTTATATGCATACCATCCCAATATATCCATATGTATAGTAACAGACAAAAAATGTCAGAAGACCCTTTTATGTTTCATAAAAGAATATATATCAGGCATTGATGCAATAATTAGTTGTAAAATCAACTTCCAACCTATATACACTTCATTGTTACAATAAACACATAGCTCTATATCACTATATATATTGTTGTTCTATATTACCATAATAAACCCGTATAATATCCAAGTCCACCAACTAGTTAGATATAGAAAAAGGTCACCAATGCAAGTATACATGTATCGGTATAAAAACCACGAAATATGTAACATGCTTATAGAAAACACAACAGTGCCCTTTCATTTCAAAAAACTCCCCGTATACATGTAATCATAGGTCCATACTAATAAGCAATAATACATATACCATAAGCATTTGTCCAAAAAAGGACTTAGTTGGTACAAAAAAAGGGGGCTTTGTATATGCCTATTATCTGAATCTCATGAAAACATATGACAATAATATAGATAACATGATAAGTTATCAATAATGTCCAAAGAAAAATTCCAAATGTTCAAATTCTCAAGAAATGAGAATTATTACATATACAAAAACAGTTGTAAATAATCACCGTAACTCAATAAGACTGATATTCTTATGTGATGACGTATCGTAATGTAAATTCACATTTGAACATTAGCTCCACATGAAAAAAGCTCCATCCTATAAAGTTATAATCCACATAACAATAATGGCTGATGTTACAATCCGTATTAGCTGAAACAAAGCTGTCCCAATCCAAAAAGAGACGTGATATACAAAAATTAAGTCCAAGCAAGAGCCCGTTTCTAAAGATGCACTCTCACAGAGAAAACGCCCATCCTACCAAAAAATAAGCGTTCTGATGCTCTTCACTGAACACTGGTAGGCCCAGTATAATTCGCTAATGGCGTTTCTACAAAAGTCCCTTAAGTAGTTCCAAAAAAGAGTCGTGGTATAAAAAAATTAAGTCCAAGCAAGAGCCCGTTCCAAAAGATGCACTCTCACAAAAAAACGCCAATCCTGCCAAAAAATAAGCGTTCTGATGCTCTTCACTGAACACTGGTAGGCCCAGTATAATTCACTAATGGCGTTTCTGCAAAGTCCCCCAAGTAGTGCAACAACTGTGAACAGTTATACATCAAACATAGTGATAAACAAGTATACAGTCCCTTCTGAAAAACATTCCAATACTCTCTTTAAACGACCGAAATGTATCATCCAGTATGGCGAGTTTCACACTTTTCTGGTTGCATAAAGCACAAAAGTCTATTCGACACAGGGCACTACAAATATAAAAAATATGAAAAAATGACCAAAAATATATGAAAAACAGTTTACCCTGGGTATCACTTCTGTGTCACTGTTAGACAGAGGCACAGTGTACTAACCTCGAAAAAGGGCATAGCAAAATTAATTTAAAATGGTTGGCAAAGCCAAACCCACTCTGGCTAGGCTTATAAATGCCCTAGGGCAGATAGCCTAGTATGAACCTATGAACCTAACCGGGAAAAGCCGAAAGAAGTCGTCGTAGGCCTAAACTGACCATGTAGTTCATTCAGTGTTTTTTTTTGTTTGTTTTATTTTTTAATTGCAGTTACCCACAAAATGCATAATTTGTACACAAATGTGTTCAATACTACAGTTCCATTTGTCTTATTTCATACAAGAAATCCACATAGGTGATTTCAAGCAGCACAAGCAAAGGATACTGCAGTACCCATGGTTAATGAAAATTCTGAAAATTAAACATGGAATCACACATGTACAGAGCAGCAGCATAAAGACAGTAAATAAAACAGAGTTAGTGAAATCTTTTTAAGGCTGCTAGCTCAGGGAGATTTTTAGTGAAAATTGACAAATCCTTGTTCTGATACAGTATCTCAGAACCGGATTCACAATACGGGTAGAAGCAGATCAAACCATGATATCCACTTAAACCGCAAAAGTTAGGTGGAGTGACAAGAGGAAGGAGTTCAGTACGGTAGAGAGGGGTGACTCCCTGGACTTCAAAAGTATTACAGACTGCAATAAAAGGATTTGTAATTATTAAAAGTTTGTTGGTTCACCAAAAAGTTTAACTGAGCCCTTTTTGTTGTCACAAAGGTCAAAAGCATATACAAAATTATGTTCAGAAATGCAAAGTATAACACAATAACATGACTAGGCTCACATAGGCGCTTGCTAGTCTGTTGATCCGTAAGGATCTTTCGAAATCTATCACAGCATTCCCCTTGTATATCTCACATTTTATTAACCCTGAGGCAAGCTGAATATTAACATGATGTTCCTATGTAAGAGGGACAAGGCTGCTAAAGTCAGGAATGAAATTGGGGTTATCCATCAGGATTATGTTTAAGTAAAGTAAGAGATCTACTTTGCTTTATGTGGAGAGGAAGATAATTGCAAAGAAGAGGGAAGAGGGAAACCCCAAAGTAACCACTACTAAACATGGTCTAAAGATACTTTTCAAACTACTTAGACTCATAGTCCGACTGAAAAAATGTATTGCCAAAGATGGGGATATACACCCCAACCCAGGCCCAACTATTAACCTTGATTCTACAACCTCAAAATTAGCTTCAAGATCTTCCAGCTCTCTCCTTATATTTCATCTTAATCTAAGAAGTATAAATAACAAGGTTCAGAATCTACATGCTATATTAGCCATGCATCTCCCAGACATTGTGTCTATCTGAAACCTGGCTTAAACCATCCACAAAGGATGAAGAGATTCTCCCACTTGGGTATAATATGCTGAGGGTTGATCGGATAAAAAAAAAGGGTGGTGGAATAGCTGTAATGTTTAGAAACACTCTGAATATTATTTTGAACCCATTACAACCTCCCAAGGTCTCTAATATGGAGCTAATTGCCCTACAAATATGCCTAAATAAACACAAAACCATTAATCTCATTGTAGTTTACATTCCTCCTGGGAAAAACTTAGAAACCTTGGAAATAACCCTAAGTTGGTTAGCCATGAACTACCCCCAAGAGACCATCATACTGGGAGACTTCAACATAGACTGGTCCCAGTTCTCTGACCAGACAAATCCCCTACCCATTAACCTATATGGCTATTCCCAAAACATTACATCTCCCACAAAAATTGGAAATACTAAGCAAAAAGAAAGCACCATCGACTGGATTCTTACCAATAAAGATACACATAATTATACCACTGGGACCCTCCCCAATGATCTTAGCGACCACCTTGTCACTTTTATAACGAAACATAAATTGGTGTTCACAAGACCTCTTATATATAGACTTGTTAGAAATAAGAAGAAATTTCTTCCAGCACAATTCCTAGATGAACTCAAATCCTGTAACTGGTCCATGCTAAAAACACTTCCCCTAGATGAGAGTGTGGGTTACTTCAACGACACATTTCTAAAGATACTAGACTCTCATGCACCAAACCGTCTTATAAGATCAAAGATCCGCATAGCACCCTGGCTAACTAAGGAAACTAAATAAAAAATTAAGCTTAGAGACCAGGCATGGGACAAGTGGCGATCTACGAAAGCGCCCATAGATCGCATTAAATTTCAACAGCTTAGAAATTCTACAAAGTCAGATATCACCCAGGATAAAAAGAACTATTACTGTCACCTCCAGAACAAACATCAGAATAACCCAAAGAAGTTTTGGGCAGGTTTTAACAACCTCCTTCACTCTGGGAAACCTTCCACTCCTACCCCCGCTAAACTTACTGGTAAAGATCCTGAAGAAATAGCTAATATGTTTAACTCATTTTTCACTGAGACCATCCAGTCCCTAGCCAGTCAGCTACCTTCCTCTACATCTTCCACAACTTCTTCTTCCCCCTCCATAACCAACGCCATTGGTAAATCTCCACCCGCCTTCAACCTTCATCCAATGTCCACCTCCTACATTAGCACCCTACTAAAGAAACTTAAACCATCCAGCTTATTGGCCGATCGACTCCCAGCTGAATACTTACAAATAGCATCGGATGTTATAGCCTACCCTATCTCAATCTTGATAAACAGAAGTATAACAGAGTCTAAAATCCCCTCTCTTTGGAAAATATCATATGTCATCCCACTTCACAAGGGTGGCTCCTCCACGGAAATATCAAACTTCAGACCTATAGCGATAATGTCCCCAATAGCAAAAATAATGGAAAGGTGTGTTCACAAGCAACTCCTGCACTATCTTACTCTAAATAATCTTTTGTCCAACACTCAACATGGCTTTCGCCCCCATCACAGTACAACTACTGCCCTCCTCTCCTTTGTTGACTCAGTCAACTGCAACCGTAATAACAAACTAATCACCTCTGCTCTCTTTCTGGACCTGTCAAAAGCCTTTGACATGGTTAATCACCAACTATTGCTCCACACCCTTGAAACCCTTCACCTTGACAACTCAGCCCTAAGCTGGTTTGATGCTTACCTTTCTGGAAGACAACAAGCAGTCCAGTGGCAAAGCAAGCTTTCTCATTTACTACCTAACACCATAGGAGTTCCCCAAGGCTCTATACTTGGTCCCCTTCTTTTCTCTGTATTCATAAACGATCTCTATTCAGTCATCCCGAAAGCCACCTGCATTCAATATGCACATGACTCCACACTGATCTGCTCTGATGTTTCTCTCCATAATCTCCAAGTAGTTACCCAAAACTGCTTTGCTGCGGTTGAAACATGGTTCATAGAAAGGAAACTTATCCTGAATCCAACAAAAACCAAGTTACTACTAATTTTCCCCACCTCAGCCACTTCCTTAGGACAACACCCTCCACTTACTAATAATATGACCTTCCACGTTCAGTCCACTAATGGCACCATCATAGAGCCTGTCACAAATACCAAACTACTAGGTGTCACTATCGATCACAAGCTCAAATTTGACATACACATCAGTCAAACTATAAAAACTGTAAACAAGAAACTAGGTTCCATGTACAGAATTAAAAACTTTCTAACTCCCAATACCAAACTAACCACTGCACGTACACACCTTCTCTCCACCCTACTGTATGCCTCCCCGGTATTCTCCTTCCTCAATAAAACTGAGCTCAATAAACTCTCTACGACTTATAACCATATTGCCAAATTTGTAACAGGAGAACCGTAACATACTCATCACTGCCTAAACCTAAAAAAACTTGCCTGGTTAGAACTTCCCAATCTTCTTAAACTTAACCAACTTACTGAAGCATTTAAAATACTTAATGAATCAAATAAACCCCCCTCACTGAGCAAACTTTTAACCCCCTATTCTAATCTCAGCTGCCTCCGATCTTCAAATAGTGTCCTGGTACAAACTATAAAATCTAATAACTTGGGTGGGGATGCTCTTTACGCTAATTCCATAGGAAAACTATGGAACTCTCTTCCTAATAACCTAAGACTAACTACCTCCCTTAGCCAGTTCAAAAGTAACCTTAAATTATTCCTAAAAGCTCACTGGCTATGTCCCTGTACTAAACCCGACTAGTCCTAAAAGTCCCTATACCCTCTATGTTATTTCCCAACGCCATCTCTCTTCTCTCTTTTTCCACTAGTGCCCTACTATACTATGTTTATATGATCTCTAGTTCCTCGCAACAGCCTTCTACTCAAATAAATCACTATGAGCGTGTTATGGGATAAATCTTTACCCTTCTCCTCGGGGCCTATAATTTAATCTTTAATAGTTGTCTAGTGAACCCCTGTTTCACTTATCCACATATTACATGAATTACTCAAATTATAGCTAAGTTTTAAATTGATGTCTCTTCCTACTATGTTATCCAGAATTTTTGTTCTGTATGTAAACCAAAGTCTTGTTTTATTTATGTGGAGGTTTTTCTCCTTGAACTTTTATAAAATTGATATGTTTAAGTTGTGTCTCATCTTACCATGTAATCATGAAATTATTGAAATGTAACTCAAAGTCTTGTTTTTACTATGGAGCTTTTCTCCCCGGGTCTCTGCTGAAAATGGATATGTATCCAGTTGGACTAACCCGGTAAACAAATGTAAAATAAATAAATAAATCTATTTGATACATATCTGTCCTTCCCACATTTATGTTGCAGTACAGATTGACACCTGTTGAGCGTGTGTTTATGCCCTTATTGCAATTACGAATGTGCAGGAGTTTTGGCAAGACTATGTCTAAGGTTATGCATGTGTAGCACAAATCTGTCCTCAGTAGCCTTTGACGCCAAGAAGAGTGGCAAGGCTTGGAGGTGGTCCACATAGTTTTTGGATTTATGCACTTGATGGATGTTAACATTTAAAAGATGCCTTTAGGTGGTAAAATTATGTCCAGAATCTGGAACAAATACACAAAGCAAGGAGGATGACCTCCCTGTTGTAGAAGGAAGTAGCAGTCCACAAAAATCACAAAAACTGATAGGCCAAAGAAGAGCCATAAAGACAATACAGTGGACTATTGAGGATAAGAAGGAAATTATGTATTATTATGTGAAAAGCACGGAATTTCCAGACACAAGGTATATAAAAAGATTGAGAGACATTACAGGAAAGAAACTGTCAGAAGCCTCAGATAAAAATGTGTGTTAATTACAACAGATGTGTGTGTATAGAACAGTGTATAGACCAAGAAACTTTGATCCGTTTGGAAAAAGGAGCATCCGAGGAAGTATGAATATATAAATAACAAAACCTAGAACTTTTTGAAAAGTGTAAAAAAAGAAATAGACATGGGGAAAAAGAGATTTGATATGGTGCAATATTCATGCAAAGGGGAAAGCCAAATTAATCAGTATAAAGAAGGCAGCCCCAAAGATATTCAAAGAGAAATACAGATGAAGGCATTCAGATATGTAACATTTCACAAAAAAAGTCACAGAGGGAATGTTGAAAATAAGATTAATAAAGTAGAATTTTAAAAAAAAAATAGAAGTTTGTTATGGAGTGCCTGGAAAGTGAAGGATTTGGTGTAGGTCTAACACACAACACAGGTTACATCACAGCATGATGTAACAAATTCCCAAAGTAAGGAGAAACAGGAAGATCAGGAGACATCTGAAGAAGAAATATGGACATGGGAAAAAAAGAGATTTAATATGGTGTAATTTCTATGCAAAGGAGAAAGCAAAACTAATCAATACAAAAAGAACAGCAGCAACGATATTTGAAGACACTTACAGGCAAAGGAATCTGGAGATAGAAAACTTGACAGTACAGAAAATTCAAAGACAAATAGAAAAAGTAGAAAAGGAGACAGTAATGGAAAAGTTATAGTAGTAGAAACTGAGGTTATGGAGTTACCTGCAAAGTGAATGATTGTGTAGAAAATCTAATTCAGAAAGCATCATAACATGATAGATCGATGGACATCCAAATTAAGTGGAAACCAGTGGAACGGGAAGCAATTGGTCACACATGCCAATACCAGATGAATATATTTAGGAGTTTTCACAGGAAACCCTTATAAACGTTCACTTGAAGCTGGACAGCAACAGAAGGAACAGTAAACTGTAACTGTGGAAAGTGTGCAGTCAATGTTGAGGAGTGATACTGATAGGCCAATGAGTTCCCATATGACAGAGCAGTGGATGACATGGGATGAAACAATGTGCCACAGGACGATGCTATAGAAATTTGTATAGAATGCTCACTGTAAATGGAAAACAAAAAATGTGTCCTTAGTTTAGAAGAAAATGAACTAAGAGTTGCTTTATTTGGTAGAGAGAGACATTATTAAGATAAATTATGAAAACAGACTTCAGAAGGTCAATAAAACCCAGAAAGTCAGAAGTTTGATAAAAACAAGTGAAACAAGTAATTAGGGCTGTTCATAGAGATTCATGCGATATAACAGAAGTAAACAGGATATATTACTATGTAGCTAATTTGATAACTGATAAAAGTTTTTGTGCCACAAGAACACAGGGTAGTGAGAGAAAGGAAGGTGAGAAATCGAATGCCATCATGGAAGCAAGTATCTATAAAGCAATTGAGACAGGGGGGTGTCACTGACAATAGAAAAGGGAACAGATTTACAATAATACTTACAAAGATAGATGTGGTAAAGGCAGTGCACAGTATTAGAACAGCTTAGTGTGTACTATCACAAATAAAGTAAAAAATCTCAGCACAGGCAGAATAAGTTAGAAGATACACAGATAAATACAAGGGAAAAGTACAAAATAAGCAATTTATTGATGACCCAACAATTTTTACAGAGAACTGGGAAATGAGGTAAAAGGAATTGACAAAAGAAACAGATACATTTTGGAGAAGTACTTACGAAGATCCTGCGCAACATAACAAAGATGCTAAATGGATAGACGTGAAAGAATAACAAGTTTAAAGGGGCACTAGCTCAGATTTTTTGCTTGAGCAGTTTGTTTACATTTTAGCACTGTGTAAGTCACATGATCACCCAGAGGCAAGGTTTTCAAACTGCCTTCTTACCATACTGCAGGTCAGATTACACAAACTCTCAGCAGGGGTGGCTTTCTTAGAGGAAGTGTGAAAAGGTTACATTTCAAGTATGTCCTTTTCTGTTTACCTTCCCCCATCTATGGCAATTAGCTGGAATCACTGCATTTCACTCAGCTAGATAACCTGTCTTGTCACACTCAGAACTGCTGTCTCTTTAGCACCAAATTGCTATGTACTTTACTATGTACTTGTTTTGATAAACTAGGTCTAATAATTATTCAGGTGTAGGCAGTAGTATTTCTGTTTCACTTTTCTTACTACAAATCTTTTTTCATGGACTGGCAATTATTTGACTCATGGCTTGCTGTTGGTGTTGCCTGCATTCATCTAGCTGCACTTTTATAATCAAACACATTTTTCCTCATTTTACAGCACAATATTGCTTTGGCCGGTTATATATATATATATATATATATATATATATATATATATATATATATATATATATATATTCCCTGTTTATCTCCCAACAATCACAGGCATCTTTGAAATGCAATCTAAGCATTGTTGTAAAGTTTTTTTTTTCTCATTAGCACTTGCTGTATGTTATCCTTCAGACATCATAGCATGACCATTTCTAGTATTCAGATTGCATTACCATGGTTTTCTTTTTTCACTTTGTTTCTACCACTTGTTGCGCTTGAATGTTTTGAGCTTGTACACCTTTGTTGAAGGCTTGATTGAAGTGCAGTTAGTTTACACTCTTTATCGTTTCACAGCTGAGGCAAATGCAGTATATGCTTTTTCTCATATACTTTTTATTTCCACTACTAGCATACTACCACGGTCCATTTTTTTATAACACATTAAACATTTCATGCTTTCACCAAAGTCTCATGTCCTTGGTCATCCTATATCTTGACTGGTTATAGTCGCTTTTTCTGTATGCATGTGCATATGTATGTATGTATGTAAGAATCTGTCTTTGCATTCTTGTGGTTATAATAAAATTGCCTCTACTTGTTTTACTGACTGGTTTGAAATTCGAGCATTCATGAATATCTATACCTTCTTTATATATTCTGCATATCTCATAATGCATGTCTTTTTATTCACAATATGCATGCAGTGCACATTCCTGGTTTACAAGTGCACTGAAAGGTTACTACTCTACTGTAATTCTGTTGGTTTTCTCTAAGGGGCCCCTGCTGTGGCTCAGATTGTGTGCTCATCAGTCTACTTTCCCGGTTGCTGATACAATAATATTTCCCGGTTGCTGATACAATAATATTTCCCACAGGTATTCATGAGTGTGTCTCAATATGTGCTTTATGTCTATCTCACTCTGTTTATATATCTATATCTATATATATGTAAAGTCCATTTCCCTGTGCTTTCTCCTATTAACCTGGTGAACTTGGGCTAGGCTAATAGCCCTGTAGCATTTACAAGCCTAGCCCATAGGATTACCCTGGCATTGTGCCACCTGACCTGAGTTCCCAGTGCCTCTGTCAAGTAGAGCCACTGGAGTAATCCCCGGGGTGAATTTTCTATTTCACATCCACTCATCAAGATTTCTCTTGAAGAGGGCCAGTGAGGTGCTCTGTTTAACATGTATGGGAAGTCTATTACAGAGCATGGACAGTCTCTGGGTTATGAACCTGTCCCTCCAGCATGTTCTGTTAATTGTGGTTATGAGGTTGAGGTCTCTGGAGCATATGGTATGGAAGGATTGGGATTTCTTTAGATGTAACATTTCTAACAGAGCCTGCTGGGTTAGACATGGCTTTGTAAGTCAAGCAGAGATTGCCTGTAAGTAGGCAATATGAGACAGAGAATAGTTCGAAGTTTTTTGAGTCTGGTCAATATAGGTCAAGTATTTAAGGGCTAGGATCCTCTTTGTGAGTTACTTTTGCAGCCTCTCCAGTTGTTGCAGGTATCTAGTGAGGTACATGCCAAATGGGGCATTGTACTTAATGATTGGCCTAATGAGGGAAGAGTAGAGGGAAACAATCACCTCTTTCTTCCTGGATGCAAAACCCTTAGTAATAAGATGTGCCATATAGAAGGACTTTCTTCACCACAGTGGCAATGTGGTGGTCAAAAGAGAGGTTATGTATACTGACAACCCTCTCCTCTTACCTCCCAACACTCAGACTTGCGAGTGAATCACTTATGTATCCAAATTGGAAGCCACGCACTCTCCAGCCAAGAACCGGAATAGCTGGTCACAAGGAGAAGGTCAACACTTGCACCACACCACACCACATGGTAACATAGCCCTCCAGAACACACACCAGCACTGCTTTCACATAAAAACACAAAAGTACAGTTGTGTACCTACCATAAATGTAGATGTTCAAGTGTATTCACTGTTGCAGTCATTACACTTGGGGTTATCCTGCAGGCAGGCTACCCGCAGTCGGCCTGAATTCCAAAGTCTTGGTCCGGCATCGGTTGCTGGACAGGAAACAGAAATATTACCCCTGGGATTCCAACTGTGTCCTTGTGCCTGAGCTCCTAAATGGACATGGAGCATGTACAAGTGCAGCCAGTGTGATTGCCATGTCTTTGGAACAGGCTACGAATTCATGTGAAACAGAGCACCTCTATGACTCTGTTCAGGAGGAACCTGGATGAGTGGATGGGGCACCATAAATTATTAGCAGGGATAGCACCCACAACCCTCCTGGACATGGGCAGTCATCACTAAATGTAATCCTGGGTATTGACTAGTACCTCGACTGTATTACATTCGGTTGAAATTGCTAGGTTAAAAATTACCTCAGGATCAATAGCCTACTAATCTCTTATGTTCTCCTATGATTACGCCGGCCAGGGGCACAAACACACTGGATCTTGTCCTCACTAATATGGGAGACTGCTGGAAATCACTTAGTGTAATGTCCTCTGTGGAAAGGTCAGACCACAAAATGGTCTCCTTTGAAGTAAAAATAAAACCCAGAACCTCAACTAATCCTAGAATGTTCGGGCACTACTCTAAGGCTCACAGGCCCATACATGCTATTACCTGATAATGTGACAACATTTCAAGCACCCACAAATCCTGTGAACTATGCTGCCTCTGGACAACTGTTCACAGAAACTTTATACAAGTATGCTAATAGCTGCATAGAGGAAGTTGTACCCACCAGGAATAAGTACAGAAGTAACTAAAAAAAAAGCCACTGTGGTGGAATCACAACATCGGGATGCTGTATAACAGAAGGAAGAAAATCATGACAAAAAATTAAGAGATGTACCACCCAGCAGGATAAAAGCACTCTCAAATTAAACAAACTACTCAGTGTAAAAATAATGTCTACCAAAGCCAAATTCGAGGTAAATTTGGCCTCCCAGACCAAGGGCAACCACAAGACATACTGTAGCTATATCTGTGACCTGAAAGACCATACACAAATGTATGCAGAGCTCATTGTTAATGCAGCCACATATACTGAGCCAGAAGATATAAAAAAATATATATATTAGCAGATAAATTCAGCTCTAATTTTGGCCCTCTTTCCTTCTCAATCTCCTTTGAAAAAATATCAAATATAACCGCCCTGCTATCACTAGGAACAGGTCTTCAGTGTCTGCTGTAAGGCCAAGAACACTGCATTGATGGACCCAGGCATGAAACATGATCTATCAGGCTCTAAGTATTGCTATTTAAACTGTAGCCGCCAAAAAGGCTTCATGCCTAATGAATGGTGAACAACAATAGTCATCCCTCTGTCCATAGGTGGGCCATCTACAGACCCTGGAGACTATAGCCCCATAATCTCACTAGTGTCATATGCAAATCCATAGAAATAATTATCATGGACATGATCAATAATGACACAGGAAACCTACAGACATTAGACCTAAGCCAGGTGGGTTTCGTCAAATGCAGCTCTTGCTTACTCAACCTGGTGGACTTCTTTGAGAAGGTCACCAAAACAATGGATGAGGGCAAAATGTTTCACACTGCCTACCTTGATCTGGCCAAGGCATTTGACACAGTACCGCATTCAAGCATTGGTTGACAAACACAAGAGGTTACGTGTAAACCACACTGCCCCATACAGTACTGATGGGCAGATGCAGCTCCTAAATGCTTTATCCTAGACATGGCCCCACTCAAATTACCTATGGTATGATCCCAGTCATTCTCATTAGGGGTAATATGTAATTATCAACCATGGGACACACAAGGCCAATCTATAACCAAATGGGATAGATTTCAAACACAAAAATGGAAATTAGCTAGATAAAATGGGTCTGCAGGAGCAGGTAGCCTAGTACTTATCTTACCTACGAACCTATAATCTTACATTTCAGATGCACATACAAAAATGCATAAAAAACCTTGCGGTGATAATAAAGTGTATTAACCCTCTTGATGCGCAGTAGCAAGCCATGCCCAAACCCCGCCTGTGACAGCGATGTCAGTACACCACCCACCATTTGATTGAAAGCTAAGGAACAGTTATGACAGACAGGCTTCATGTGCTAAAGTCCTTGAGGTCTCACCGACTCGTACTTGACTACATAAATTTAAAAAATAAAAATTAAAAAAAACGCAAAGGAGGAATTACTGATTAAAGCTCCATCTCATTAGTCTTTTTTACTGGTAAAATGTAAACTGTAAACAATTTCTTGTACTATTTAATAAATAACGAAAGCACTAAACTTTCAACTACACACTTTATACTGTTGGCCCTTTTTGGATTTGTACAAAGTTGTTTTGCTTGGTTTTAGTCTTGGTTTGCTCTTACCATCATAGTCACTTTTGGGTACAATTGTCAAAAAAGTAGGAGAGAGCAGCAGTGAATCTGGAAAGGTGACAAATAATTATGATGATGCAAAAAAAATTAAAATTTACACTACAATTTACTAAATGCAGAAGAGTGGAAGTTACATTATCTATCTATAACAGTCTCAAAAGAATAAACATGGAATGAACAATCTGGCCCTCATAAAATTGATTTATTATCTATTTATGTATTTATTAGCATTTATTTACCATGACTGTCTGACTGGGCACTAGAAGTAACCCTTTTCAGTAAATGTCCGGAGAGAAAAGCTCCTTAAGGCAGAAATCAAATTACAAATTTTAACAAAAGGAATATTCAGACTGTACAAATAGTCGAGATCCCAGATTTACAATTTTGCTTAGGCAGTACTGGAATAAATAATGATCGCCCATTTTGGAGATGAACGTAGAGTATAAGGAGTCTCCAGATGAGGTGTCATTGGTAATTGTGCCCAGAGTTGCATCACAATAAAAGTAAACCATGCAAAATCTTCATTATATATCGTCATATGTCTGACATAAAAAAAAAAAATTGCTTGCCTGTTAAACATTTAATTACATGACACGGAATTACAGTGCGCATTCTGTGTCAATCACGGCAAATTACCATTCTTAATCGCCGCCCTCCGGCATGTCAATCAGGGCAGCCACGCCCATTCCTGCGCAAACTAACTGGTGGGTTATTACACTTCAATATCACCAAACTTGCAAAGATTTAGAGATCCAAAACCTCTCTCACCAACACAACTACAGCTACACTCTCCACTAATTAACACCTCCCCTCACTAGTTTATGGAATACCCATTCCTACTAACTTCCAGTCAGCATAAAAAGCAAAATTTGAGCAATGCTATAATAAGGTAGCTAAATTATCATCAAATCCCCCTTTCAGTGCCCAGTACTGTATAGAACTGAAAGCCTAAATTGGTTAGAACTAAACCCATCAAGTAATGTATACAGAGCTTCTTCACACCTACATTAGCCAGCAACCACCTCCTTATCCAGTACTAAATACCATTCTACACAACTATGTACGTACGCCATCACTATGATTCAGTGAGGAAAAACATTTCTGTCCACAGCCCTATCAAATCTGCAGGCCATGATCTATATTTACACCAAGTTGCTAAGGCTTGGGACTCCTTATCTATATCCATCAGATCAATACCCTCCCTCCAGTCCTTCAAAACCATTCAGAAGTACTTCTTAGGCAAAATCTGTATCAGTTTTTGCCCAATCTCAGGATAATGATATTCTGAATATGAACACCTTCCTAATCATACCTTACACTTCCTGACTTGCCCTTTTCACTCTCTCCCTAATTTTATCTAGATAAAAATGGACAACTACCCAGTTAGACTTTCCCAGTAGTCAGACATCAGTAAACAAATATCATGTTTGACCTTGTCCTTACAGATATTTCCCCTGCCTACACCCTAATAATATAATATAATATAATATAATATAATATAATATAATATAATATAATATAATATAATATAATATATAATATAATATAACAACTTGTGATTGCAACAGCTACCCAATCGAAAACCAAGAAAAAAAATTACGCCCAGATAATGAAATCTGTAGAAATATCTGGCCACCCACACTAGAAGAAAAATCACCAGACCGAAAAAATATGAAAGCGATATTACTGGTCATTAATTGCTTCCTACTGCTCAATTCTCCCTGATTTCGCCTCATGTTATTACCCTTCTCCTTATAAAATGTTTTGATTTTCTAGTAAATCACTGAAGATTACAGTCTGTAATGTCAAACATTGCAATTTCACACTTAGTCTTTAGGAAATCCATGGTCAAAATCTGGTTGTTCTCCAAGTAACGTGAGTTAGGGTAGTATTTAAAAGTTATACATGATTTTGGACTTGGTCATAAGTCTATTATAAACCTATGAATCTAAAAGTATTTTCTCATTAGCTGATGCTGCATGTTGTCCTTCAGAAATCATACCATAACTATTTGTCTAACAGTGATTCCATCCTACTGGATTTTTTTTCTCACTTCTTTCTATCATTCATTGTGGAAAAATGTTTTCAACTTTCACCTCTTTCCTGCCTGTTTGACTGAACTACAGTTAATTTACACTGATTAGCATTTGAAAGCTGAAGCAAATGCAGTCTATACATTTCACCACATACTTTTCAGTACCATTCCTAGTATGTTATAGTAGGTAATTACATGGGTACTTTTACTAAGGCAGTAAAAAGTAAGTGCTGCAACCAAAATCTCATGTCAGCGATAACCCTATATTTTGACAAGTTAAAAATAGCTACTTTTCTGTGTATGTATATATGTATGCATGTATGCAACACAATCTATGTTTATATTCATGTGGTTTGAAAATAACAGTCTCTTCGTGTGTTACCGACAGACTTGAAATTCTAGGCATTCTTGAATGTCTATAAATTTCAGATATGATACATATCTGATAATGGAGATCACAGTTCACAGACCTATTAATCACGCCTGTACATCGGCTACATGACAGCATCACATAACACAGTGTTTAGTACAGAGAAGCAACAAAACCTTAAAAACTTATACAGATGCACTACTGTCATCTTGGAAGACTTAGCAGGACATGAGTGAACAACAACATTTACATAAGGCCTGCCAGTACACTTCTGGATGACCCAAACCATACAAACACACCCCAGGCCTGACTGAGAAATATTCTACTCACACAAAATGCATCGTCTAGGCAGCTAGACTGCAGATATCATGCCAGTGACAGAACAGTGTTCCAACTCAATATGTCACCTCTGGTGATTGCTCTCATTGCTATGCACTGATGATAAGCTGTAAAGTGCTACACCCCATACCTGAATGCATCAAATGTAAACAAGGACATGTTGTCTCAGTCCAAGGATAGGACTGCCATCACCTTGTCAAATGTCCGCAACAGTACACACAAGGAATGGTCAGTGTGTTGATGTCACATTTTAGGTCTATGCAAATGTCTGACATAATGCTGAGGGTCAGTTAAACATTAAAGGGTAATGTAGCCATAATGACTTATTATGGAGTACAATAATATTATGCCAGGTAGTACAAGATTTATACACTCTCAATTCACTTTCCCAACAATACAAACAGTTTTGCTGTTATCCTACAATGTGGAATTATACTTTTAGTACATCTGGGTGCTGACTAGCCTGCATCACATTACTGTACTGTCCTTGTCTTTCACTCTGTTATCCACACCCTCAATTGTGTAACTACCTCTAAATGTAATCAATAATGTGTTCTGAGCATATATATATATATATATATATATATATATATATATATATGTGTGTGTGTGTGTGGTTGCGTGTGTGTGTTGCGTGTGTACAATGAATAATCAATGAATTTGTTCAAAACACAAAACAATGGACAAACTCATTGGTGATTCTCGTTATCACCACCTAAATCATCTGAAATAGTAATGATAAATGTAAAACATGATTAGTGACTCTGTTTGTACCTGCATATTTACTTACGTATCTCAATATTTAATTCAACACACATACATACATGTGTATGTATACATGCATGCATATATTGCAATCTTTGTGCTTTTTTGCCTGAGTAATGTGCATGCATATGCCTATGTGTATGCATGCACATAGGCAATTTATTCACATAGGTATACATCTTATAATTAACAGACATGGTTGATACTAGCATCCATAGTCACACATACCAAAATAAAATATTTTCATTTTCACCCAAAAATAATGGACCTATGAAAGTATATATTAATAACCACAGAAATTCACACTCATGTGATTATTCTACAGATATCTCCGAACTGGATATGCGCTGCCTGCATACCTCTCAACTATACAGAATTTTGCCTCTTATTTTTGATCTGTTTCACAAAATTCTGCTTTTCTAGCAAATCATTGAGGACTGTAGTCAGAAAACAATCACAGACACTTCAGTTTCAGACTTTATACCCTGCAAGAGAACAATGCTAATGCAAAACCTGTTATTCTATCAATTTAAGTTTGTAAAAGCAATATTTAAAAAATGTCCCTCTTTTGGGGCCTTTGTCCCTCCATTATTTATGGCTTTGTCCAGATGTTTGCTCTAAGAGGTTGAGAGGTATGCCTGCATGATAGCACTTACTGCAAAGTTTAGCATTACACAGTGTGCTATTTTTAATTTCTGAATACCCGCCTACTGTGTTTTATGTAATGTAAGAGTAGCAACAATGTACACAGATTACATGGTACCTGTAAGCAAACATTTAATTGTGCATTTTAATAAAAAAGTAAAACAAATAGATTTGTACTGTACTCTCTAAGGTACCCTGACTTAAACTTAATCTCTGTATGAAATCATTTAATTTATACCCATTATTCAGCTTTGTGCTTGTTTGTTTACCTATTAATTTCAGTTTGGTAACCAAAAAAGTGGATTGGCTGACAGACTCTTTTCAATCACAACCTGACCTCCATGGTACAAGACACAAACAGAAAATGGAAAATAGAATAAAGTATTATACCACTTTTTGAAGGAATGTCAAACAGTTTGGCAAAATGCAGAAGTGGAATTCAAGCACGATGATAGATAAAGTTAAAAAGAAATGAAGTGAGAGCAAACTAGAGCTATAACTTTGAAGACCAAACTAATAAAACTGGACAGACAAACAATGCGAGACAAAATCCAGAGCATTTTGGAAAAAAACATATAGAACGACATTGCACATAGTACACAAATGCCACAGATATAGCTAACCTGCTGGCAGACAGGTTCAGTGAAAACTTCACCCCCCTGTCCCTTCATCCGTAAACCAGGACATCCCCAACACCTGCCACAGATATAGCTAACCTGCTGGCAGACAGGTTCAGTGAAAACCTCACCCCCCCTGTCCCTTCATCAGTAAACTAGGACATCCCCAGCACCTGCCCTCTCAAAGGCAAAAAATGCAGTCTCCATAGGACCCAATAACATCCCTGGCTGCATCCTGCATTAATTCAGGCATGAGCTCTCAGCTCCATTAGACACCCTATTCAGCCAAAGCCTGAGCACCAGCTTCATCCCAGCTGAATGGAGGACAGCCACTGTCATCCCTCTACACAAAGGTGGAGCTTCCACTGACCCAGGCAATTATAAGCCCATCAGCCTAACTAGCCTGATCTGCAAGGCCACGGAACGCATCATAATGGACCTTATAAACAAGGACATTGGCAACTTCCAAAAGCTTCACCCCACACAGTTTGTTTTTGTCCAAGGGAGATCATGCCTGTTAAACTTGGTCAACTTCTTTGAAACAGTCACCAAAGACATAGACGAGGGGAAGACGGTGCACAGCATCTACCTTGACCTCAACAAAGCCTTTGACACTAGTCCTCACTCGGGCATAATAGATAAACTCTCCCAGCTAGGCATCAACCCGTATGTTACCAGATGGGTAGCTAACTGCCTCACTGATAGAACCCAGTCAAAGTAGGGGAAGCCACCTCTAGTAGTAGACCAGTAACTAGCGATGTACCCCGAGGATCAGTCTTGGGGCCTATACTGATTGGGATGTACTTTTCTGAAGTGCAAGCCAAAACCAGTAGTTTGTGGCTGACCAGGTTTGCAGATGACTGCAAGCTGGGTGCTGTCTTAATTTCCCCTAGTGATGTGAACATCCTCCAAGAGGGCCTTACCCAAACTAATGCCAGAAGCATGGCCTCAAACTGAAAGCCAAGAAATGCATCAATATCCTCTTTGCAGAAAATGTCATCCCCACTAATTATCACATTAATAACAATGTATTAAGCATGCAATCAGTTGTGAAGGACTTGGGCACACAGGTTGATAGCAACCTGACTTTTGACCATGACATTGCCTCTGTTGTACGGAAGGCTTTCTACATGGCCCACCTCATAAATAAGGGTATTTCATCCAGGAACAAGGAGGTCAAAACATCCCTGTACTCCTCCCTTATCAGACCCATTATTGAGTGCCATGCCCCCTTCGGCATATACCTTGTCAAGCACATGCAGCAGTTGGAGAGACAGCAGAGGTTCCTAACCAGGACTATCCGGGGTCTCAAACACCTGTCCTATACAGATAGGCTAAAATCCCTATCCCTCTACTCAGTCTTATACAGACTGCTCAGAGGCGACCTGTGTCTGGCATACAAGGCCATTTCAGACCAGCCTTGATGGAGTTCCTGCATACCCATAGCAAACAGACCACATGCATATATGGAACCATAGAAGCCCTTACAATGGCATGCAGGTGACATTGTCCGTAACAGGCCAGCAATGATAGTGTCCCCACAGGGAGCCTGGCTACAAACACATAGCAGAAAACATGGTACGATATGATAAATGTCCCAATGGTAGTTGAGCTATAGCCATACCTACTGAGTTGTGTGAACATTTTGTTGTCGCAGATATAGTGGGGGAGGTGAACGACAGAGATATGTATTAAGAACTATGGTAACCTTGCTGTATGAGTGGCTCAGACCCATTTCCATTTTTATGTCTTTCAGGCAAGATGTCACATGGCAGGTTACCTGTGTATTTAGCGGACAAAAAGGAAGTCATCATCAACCACCTCATACAGCACTACCAGGTGCTGTTTTGAAGCACAGCCCATTAGCAGCAGGAGCAGACCATCCTGTGGAATGATCTAGACCACAGGGTCAGTGATGTCGGCCTGCATAACTACAGTTATGTGCAGGTCAGGCATCATTACAGCGACCTGCTTTGCGATGCCTGCCGGCATGCTGCTGCAGTCCGGTGGATCACCTTACAACAGGGGGGGGGTCATGCCATCCACCCCCCCGACACGTGTTCAGGAGCCCCTCGCCAGCCTTGTGGCACCTGCCCGCTTACACATGCAACAACTAGCAGAGAACAAAGTGGAGGTGAGTGATACCCACACACCGGTTGAGGAGTGTGCAGATAAGGCTGCAGGGCACATCAGTAGATCACTGTTACATATCCATCCGCATCTGTACAAGTAGATCATGCATATGTGACATGACATATATATATAATCTGTTGCTGCGTAATAGTAATAAACAGATGTGTATAAGCTGTAGTACTGTGGACTTGTACTGTAATGCTGCACCCACTGTGTACCAATGCCACAGCTGTGGCTACTGATATCACATCTCTCACACTCTTATCTAGATCCCTCTGGTATACCACCAAGGCAACAGCCTGTAGCTGGTGAGTATTGTTTATGTTCATGCTTGCCAATACACCGGTCATGTAATGGCTGTGGTATATTCCATGCACACATCTAACACACCTACCCGTAATGCATGCCATACATGTTCACATATTGTTGCTCTTAACTGCAGTGCATCACAGTAGTGACCATAATGGTGTATCTGAAGGGTATGTCAGACACCTGCAATATAACTAACATCCTGTCATTGCAAAATGTGTCCACAGGGATGAGCATAATGGTGGGACAAATGACCTACAGTAGGGACATGTGTGAAACATCACCCTTATACAGTGCTATAACAGTGTATATACCAGTATTACAATGACAACTCTTACAGATCTACACTACAGCATATCATAATACAGCAGTCCACAAGCCTTAAAACTTGCAATGTGGTCCCAACATGAGCAATGAGTGTGTAATATGGAATCGTAGGTTAGGGCAGCAAATATGGGGAATACATAACTTCACAAACACTGGAAGCATATGTGTGCACACACCAGATAAAATATAGTGGAAGCAGCTGTCGAGGTACTGACTGCATGCATTTGTCATGGATATGCACCATTCAGCAAGTAATGTCACACCATGTATTGGTCTGTTGTCCAAGACATTTTGCCATCAAATGTGCACACTTACCTGCAACAGAGGCAGGCGTGGCTTGCACACATCTTACATGACATGGCTGGGGCCCATACCCAGCAGGTAGCACACATGAGCTGGACATGTAGCCATACCTCACCACTGCATATGCCATGGCAAACTGTGCAGACAGTCATTTATGTGGCAAGGATTTATGGGACAGGAATGATGTCGGAAATAAACAGATGGCCATCCAAGACAAATGATGTCACATGTAGCAAACTGGTCGTGCGGGCTGCCTCGTAACATGCCACAACACTGAGGGGGGGGGGCTTTACAGAAATGTCTAGCAAGTACTGGCTGTGCATGTCCCATGTCAGCAATTGCCTGAACTCTGCAAGCTTGTGGCCTGTGGGTTAGGATAATCAGATCTGACAGTTTTACCACAGGAAACATCAGCCAGGCCTCTCTAAAGGTAGTGTATGCATAACAGAAGAGGTTCCCAAAAGGCATGTGTTGCAATGTGTACTGGTGTACCATGACCATGCTGGAAACCTACAGACAGTATCATGTAAGATACATGTGCTGCACAACCAATGCCTCACCCCACTTCAGGTCCACCATCCCCATCTGTACTGTGTCGGTGCCAGTGTACATCTGTATGTTTGCCATTCATTAGCTGGGACTAGGCTGATACACGTGATGTTTAGTGTTTGGGACACTGCAAACTGACACATGTGTAGGCCATAGTTGTCAAGCATCTGCAAAAAGGCTGAAGGTGGGGCGGGGGTGTCATCGTGACACACCAGTGCACTGCAGCAGGGATCCTAAGGATGCTAAGAATGGCTGTATTTGCACACAGTCAGGTTCAGAAACTGTGGCAGATGTAACCATGACTCCACAGCAATAGTGACGGCAGTGTGTGAACTCCAAGGGATGTGCACATGAGTAGACCTTGCAATCATGCAGAGTTGGGGGACATGTGTAGGGCAGACTGACCATATATGGCAAATGCAGATGACCCCATGCTAATATACCCCTGCCAGGAATAGTGACTGCTGTAGTACACATAACAATAGGTGCAACAAACGATCATGGTAATAGTACACATAACAATAGGTGCAACAAACGATTATGGTAAGGGCATGCACACATATGCACCCACAGAATGTATGCATCGCTGTCAGCATCTGCACACCTAACACATTTGTTAGACACTGCATTTGAATATACAGGACATATGTCACATATCAGGCTCATGTAATGTTAACGTATGCAGTGATGTGGTCCTATGACATATCAAGGAAGAGTGCGTCATATCAATAAGGGTGTGTACACTCCACATAGCCACGATAAGGTTTGACGGTTGTCAGTGTTATAGTATTGTATTGGTCATACATGCACCGCTGATGTTGAGATCTGTAAATCAGACATCAGGCATTCACAAATGACATATGTCCACATATCATCCCAGGTATGTGTCAGACAAACACATAGGGGCTGTGAGCATTAGAGCAGACATGACTGACACATTAATACACATTCAGCAATGGTGTGTGCACCTGTGAGGTATGGTGCACAGTACATTGCAGGGTGCATAACAGCTGCACAGCAATAACTGTGTACATGGGTGCAGTGTTTTCCAGGGGAAGGGGCATCACCTACTAACACAGCCCATGCATCACACACATGTATACTCTTGCTAGCATGGATTGACTATAGCTGCATTGCATGCTGTTGAGTACCATATGTTATGCATGTTGACAGATGGGTAATGGGGTCTGTGTGTACTATCTTTGTGCAACCTCACCTGTAGGTGTGTGTATGTGTGTGTGTGTGTGTGGGGGTTATTTTGTCTGTAAGTGCAATCTGGTGGAGTGGAGGGGGGGTTGATGCATGTAGGATGTGTGTGCATGTGTGTTTGTGTGGGTGTCATGTATGCACATGTATGATTGTGGGGTTGTTCATACGTCAGTACCTCACTTTGGAATCGTTCAGTACATGGACATGGACTGACACGAGACACCAGAATACTTGTCTGATGTGTAATCACAGGACAGCTGATAGTATAAGAAGGTCTGTAGCATGGAACGTGCATCGGGAGGGAAACTAGACACCAGGTTTACCATTAAAACGGCAATAAGCAGAAAGGTGAATGACTACCCACGTATGCAGCACTACAGATGCATTGGGGAATTACTAGACAGCACCAGGGAGTCTATCCATATATTACTATTGTCCATATAATAACTTGCTTGAGCAGCAGATCTTGCATCTACTGAGCAATAGTTACATATGACACTTCAGTGCGTGACATTGAGTGAACATAGTAGCCCCTAACATATGTGGGCCATGTTCACAATGCCCGGACATAGCCAGGGTGAACAGCAGTGAGGCCTTGTAAAACCTACTCCAATCAAATCAAGGAGGTAATGGATTAACAGGACTTGTGTTGTGATCATTTGTCTAGGCATTTACAAGAATGATACGTTAATGAGTGGTATTAATGAGTGTATGTTACCAAGTGTGCAGCAGGATGGGGAACTTACGTGAATAAACATGGGACTGTCTGTAAACTCAGGGACAGGTAGGTATTATGGTGGAATTACAGTGTGTGTGTGTGTGCGTGTGTGTGTGTGTCTGTCCATTGTTTGGACAGGGACATAAAGGACTGGTTGGACAGAGCGGGTGCTGGAGGTCTTAGCTTGCCCCATAGATTGAGATCTGGACGCTATAGCTGTGCCAGTGGGGAGTCTTATTGGGAATCTGGAGAGAAAGGGAGAAACCAGCCCCAGACTGACTGTGATCACTTTGTGCTCTTAAGGGAAATTGTACTTTACTGTGTGGTTATTTGTTATCCTTTCCCTATATGGATGCCACTCACTGGTGTTAGTGGTGAGGATTGAGGCTCCTTGATTGCTGGGGCAGAGCATGGGCATCAGATATTAATTGGTAAATTAGCTAAAATATTGTCTTCCCCCATAGTGCCTTTTTTAGGCAATGCAAAACTGAAAGTACTTTTGAGATAGCCAATCAAAACCAAGAAAATCTAAAGGTCTTACAGCTCAATGCTATGAGTTTAAACAAAAACCTCACTGCTTAGAATCTCTCTTTACCCTAAAGAATGCTGATGTCTGTGTGGTCACTGAGATATGGTTTAAAACCACAGGTACAGAACAGTTACTACACAGACAGGGACTAAAGATGGAGGAGTCTCAATTTACATAATAAATGTACTGCAAGGCTTGTCAAACAGGATGATGCACTTGAGCCTCTCCACATTCAAATCACCATAGTCAAATCCCATATCATTTCCCTGTAAATTGTAGCCCCCCCCCCTCTATGACCCAGGAAACCCATAACATGCATTTAAGCTTACTGAAAATACTCACCATCCAACCCAAGGCCATATTCATGGGTGACTTCAATTACCTCAGTATTAACTGGGAACCATATATGACACCAAACGTACAGACACATAAACTCTTAGATTTTATATAGACAAACTCCATGGAACAGACTACCCCTCCATGGGTCACAACACCCATGAAGCATACTTAACCAAACTGAAGACAACCCCAAGTTTACCAAACACACTGGCTATGGGGGATTTCAATTATCCTACCATCAACCAGGAACCTACTCTACCCAAACTCGCTAGAACAAAACTTCCTTGACTTTGTGAATTCAAATGCCCTGGAGCAAACTGTCCATGCCCTGACAAGAGGAACAAACATTATAGATCTGTGCACTACCAACAAGTCAAACAGGTGCACTGCTGCAACCGTTGGACCCTCATTAGTTAAAACCGACCACAAAATTGGTCACCTTTGAACTGGCACAAATACCAGAACTCATAAAGGGTGAAATCAGACTAAAAAACTTTACTAAGGCTAACTATACTGTTAAGAGAAAAAGTTTTAAAACATACTGTTATTTGTCTTTTTCCTCTTCTTGCAAAGTGAACATGTTGTTTGTTGGGATATGCCTATCAAAGATGGGCCTCATCTGTGAACAAAATGCAGCATTGCTTATGAACCTGAATAATAACTGATGTTCTTCGTTCCACATTGCTGCAGTCCTTACTATTGGGTAGTCCGCTGTCCAGTCGGCCCGAATACCAGAGTATATGGCTGACGTCGGTCAGGGCGCATTAGACTGGCGTCCAGCGTCAGGGTACTAATGCGCATGACCGACGTCATATCCTCAGTCTTTTTTGCCGCATGGTCCGATGCAGAAGCAGTTTTGCGAGTGCAGGTTGGCGTTCTGAAATTTTCTGAAGTCGGAGTTTCAGACCGAATCGGAGTTGGCTAAGTACCCCGTTGGGGAACATTTTGGTTTTTCTTGCCTCAGTATTTAACGGATGTCAGAAAAAGTGAATAACTGTATTTCTTGTGGGAAACAGATACCTCATAGGGATTACCATACCTTGTGTATACCTTGTTTAGGGCCTGAGCACGGCGTTGTTGGATGCCGCTCTTGTGCTAGGTTTAACAAACGCACTATTAAGAGAAGGTTAGACTGTGCCAGGTTAGTGTTTGGGAAGCGTTGCAATTATAAAATGCCGTCGGATGCTCCGTCGCCCGCTTCGTCCAAGAAGCGCAAGGACAAAACAGCGAAGCCTAGGGTTGATGAACCGGCAGTCCCGGACGTCGGTTCTTTAGAAGGCTCAGTGGAGCCAGAGGTTTTGCCAGGAGTTTCTTTGGAGTCTCAGGCAGAGACTTTACTGTTACAGGATGTGCCTTCTCAGGAGGTAGGCCAGGCTGAGGGGCTTCTCAGGTAACTGTTCTTCCCTCTCTTCCCAAGGGAGTTAGAGCCTCTCCTTCTGTTTCCAAAACTTCTTTGAGAGGTAGGCCAAGTTTAGCTTCAGTGGGGGCTTCTCCTAGCACTTCAGGTTCTGTGCCTAAGAAACATATGCTTAAAATGGCAGAAGATTTGATTACTATGATTAGAGGTTCTATTCCTCCGCCTGATAAGTTTCCTAGTGTGGTACCTTAGTTTTATATTTTTGTACAGTGTTCAGAGGCTTCTGAGACTTCTGGAAGATTTGCAGGAGTATCCTCCTTATTCTGATTCTGATGTGGATGATTCCACTCCTACAGCTTCTCCTCCTGAGGATTTCTCATTTTCAGAGACTCTGCATTCCATGAGGGAGCACTTTAAATGGGAAGGCCAGGATTACTCTGATTCAGGAAAAGGCTTAGGGAATTCTTGTTTTACCCCAGCATAGGCCCTTAGCTATACCTCCTGTGTTGAATGTGGTGGAAGATGTTTTTGCAGAGGCTTCCCTGAACCCTGATTCTTTGCCTCCTGCTCCTGTTAAACCTGATAGGTACTATAGGGTGCCTGAAGCTCATAAGTATCTTTTAAGAGTCCTAGGGCAGACCCGGAAACTGTTTCTCAGGGACCTAAAGGTGTTAAGGCCTCTGTGGTTAAAAACCCTGTTCCCACTGATAAAGAGGCAAGGGCGTTGGATAGATGGGGAAAGAAAGTGTATACTTCTTCCACTTTAGCCATGAGGGCGTTGAATTGTCAGTTTCACATGCTAAAATATCAAAATTATCTCCTTTCACAACTGAAATCTAAGGTGGATGCTTTGGCGGAAGGTATTGAGTGTAAAGAGTTGCTGGATTTAGTTCATGTGTCTGAACAAGTGGGTAAGCATTCTTTGCAATGTGGTTTTGATGCTGTACAGGCCTCCTCGAGGGTGGCTGCCACTAGTTCTGTTCTTCGCAGGCATGCCTGGTTGAGGGATCAAAATTTAGCTGAGCATGTTAAGACAAGGATTTTGGATGCTCCTTTACAGTCTGATGTGTTGTTTGGTTCGCCTGTGGAAGCAGTTTTAAAGAAAATGGAGGACAAAGCTAAGTCTATGCAAACTGTTAAAGATTTTTTGCAGGTGCAGCCACCGAAATTTAGTAGAAATTGGCCTACTAAGGGATGGACATATCCTGCTTATGATTCCCAGTCTAGGGGTAGGTCTAGACGTGGTAGGGGCAGAGCTCAAGGTTCTTTTAGGCCTAGAACAGGGAGTTCACCTGCTCAGACTTCTGGTGAGGGCAGGGGTCAGTCCTTTCGTAAACAGACCCAATGACCTGCCTTTTCAGCTGCCAGTAGATTCTCGTCTGGCAGCTCCTTTGGGTGGAAGACTGTCTCTTTTCAAAGAAAATTGGGATTTAATCACTCAAGACAGATGGGTGTTGGATATCATTCACCACGGTTACAGGTTTTATTTCCATACATTGCCCCTTTCAAAGGCATGCCAGACGTTCCTCCTCCACAAAGGAAAGAGGCTCACAAGCAAATTTCTCTGTTACTCCAAATAGGGGCCATTCAGCCAGTCCCTGTATCAGAAAGGGGCCTAGGATTTTATTCTCGCCTGTTCCTAGTACCAAAGAAGGGGAACACGTGGAGACCAATTTTGGATTTATCTCTCCTCAACACTTATCTGGACATTCCCAAGTTCAAGATGTTGACGTTACAACAGCTTTTACCTCTGCTGGGCAAAGATCACTGGATGGTAACTTTAGATCTCAAGGAAGCTTACCTTCATGTGCCTATAAGGCTAAGTTGCAGGAAGTATCTGCGGTTTCGAGCTGGAAATTCTCATTATCAGTTCTCTGCATTGCCCTTTGGCTTATCTACTGCCCAGAGTATTCACAAAGGTTCTGGCTCCAGTGATAGCTTACTTCAGGCTACAAGGAATTCAAATCTATCCTTACTTGGACGACTGCCTGATTCTGGCTCAAGAAAAGGAAGACCTTCTACAGCATCTGGAATATGTTATAGCAGTGCTAAGATGCCTAGGGTATTCTGTGAACGAAATAAAGTCCAGTCTAGTACCCTCTCAAGACATGTGTTTTCTGGGTGTGAGACTGAATACAGCAGCCCAGATGGCCTTTTAACCCCGGACAAACAAAAGAGTCTATCACTTTACTTCCATCAACTATCTCATCAGTCCGTGCTGACTGCAAGGACAGTCCTTCAAGCATTAGGGTTCATGGCATCTTGTATTCTGGTGCTTCCCAATGCCAAACTGCATATGAGGAAGCTACAATGGTATCTCAAAATGTATGGACACAGCACTGCCAGGATTTGGACACTGTCATTCAAATAATACCTTGCCTTCAAAAGAATTTTTGTGGTGGGCTCAGGAATGTCACCTAAACAAGGGACTCTCTGTGACCCGCCAGAGGCGAGTCAGATTATAACGACAGATGCCTCGGACATTGCTTGGGGAGCTCATCTAAATGGAAAGTGGATACAAGACAAGTGGCCTGCCAGACTACAGCATCTACATATCAACATGAAGGAGATGTTAGCAGTCCAGTTTGCATTAATGGCTTTCAAGGAGTTACTTCTTGCAGGGCAGGTGTTGATTCTAACAGACAAGACAACTGTCATGTGGTACATCAACAAGGAAGGGGAACACATTCTTATCCTCTATGCAGGCAAGCAATGATTTTATGGGAGACTGCGCTAAGCTTGCAACTAACTCTTCAGGCAAGGTTTCTGCCAGGAGCACAGAACTCCTTAGCAGATGTGTTAAGCAGACAAATCATGGATCCCCACGAGTGGAAACTGGATCTTCATGTATTTCAGAAATTGACAGTGTCATGGGGAACTCCAGACATAGATCTGTTCGCTTCTCCACTAAACCACCAGCTGCCAAAGTTTTGCACAAAGGGGTTTCATCGCACAGCTTGGAAAGTGGATGCTCTGTCTTTCAGTTGGAAAAACCTTCATGTGTATGCCTTTCCACCTCTGCCTCTTCTTCCAAAGGTGCTATTAAAAGTCAGACAAGACAAGCCAAAGATGATTTTGATAGCTCCAGATTGGCCTCGGCAACACTGGTACCCACTACTAAGGAGTCTGGTAAGGAAGCCTCCATGGCCTTTACCTTTGATTCCTCATCTGTTATCTCAGAAGGACGGTCATCTGCTCAATGTCAAGCTGCACTCTCTTCATCTAACAGCCTGGCATATTCTGTGTTGAAACACAGCAGGTCTCAACTTCCTCAACAAGTTTTAAATGTGATTATGGAAGCTAGAAGACCTAGTACAAGGAAAGTGTACGCAGAAAAATGGAAGAGATTTTTATTTTGGAGTACAGCAAAGAATTTGGAGGTTTCTGAGCCTAATTTGAGTGTGGCTCTTCAATATCTTACTGAGTTATTGGACAAAGGTTTGTCCTTCTCTTCTATTAAGATTCATGCTGCAGCAATTTCAGCTCACTATGATTGTGACCCACCATTGTTTTCGCATCCTTTGTTCAAGCAGTTTCTTAGAGGGGCAAAGAATATAAGACCCCAGAGCTCCTACTCCTGCTTGGGATCTCAATTTTGTGTTGGAAAAACTTACTCTACAACCTTTTGAGCCTGCAGCTACTGCTGAATTGAAATACTTGTCATGGAAGACTGCTTTTCTGTTGGCTATTACTTCTGCAAGAAGGGTGTCTGAGTTGCAGGCCCTTATGGCAGTAGAGCCCTTTTGATTTTCCATAAGGATAGGGTATCATTACGCACTAATCCTTCCTTTATGCCTAAGGTGGTTTCTAGTGTGGCTTTAAACCAAACTATTCATTTGCCTACTTTTTATGCAGACCCCCAAAATAAAGGGAAAAGATTTTGCACACTTTAGATGTACACAGGCAATTGCGTTATTATTTAAGCAGGACTAAGGATTTTAGGCAGTCTCAGCAGTTGTTTGTTTCTTTTGCTTTGAGTTCAGGGCAAGCCTGTGTCAAAACAAACTATTTCTAGGTGGATTGGGTTTTGCATTGCATTTTGTTATTCCCATCATGGCAAGGAGATTCCAGCTGGGATTAGGCCTCATTCCACTAGGGCTACTGCCACTTCAACAGCATTTCTAAGGGGTGGCAACTAAGGATATTTTGGAGGCAGCTACTTGGAGTTCAGTGCATACTTTCTCTAAGCATTATCACCTTCCTATCTACTCTAAGTCTAGGGCTGGTTTTGCCACAGCTGTTTTGCAAGGCATGTTGTCAGCTCCTACTTCTTTATGATTTGCCAGCCTCCCTTACCTCTGCTTTGGGATTCTACCCAATAGTAAGGACTGCAGCAATGTGGAACGAAGAACATAGTACAGTTTTGTACCTACCATAAATGTAGATGTTCGAGGATCCACATTGCTGCAGTCCAATTTACCCTCCCTCCTTCCCCTCTGTGTTTAGGGGTGGTTGTGTAGGTGAGGTTATATGGTGATATTTTTGTATATATTTTTGTATATATTATACATAATTTTGGTGCAGGTATTTTGAGCCTTGTCTTTTTAGGGTCTTCTGACATCTGGGGCAAGAAAAGACTGAGGATATGACGTCGGTCATGCGCATTAGTACCCTGACGTACTGACGTCAGTCTAATGCGCCCTGACCGACGTCAGCCATATACTCTGGTATTCGGGCCGACTGGACAGCGGACTACCCAATAGTAAGGACTGCAGCAATGTGGATCCTCGAACATCTACATTTATGGTAGGTACAAAACTGTACTTTTTCTGCATTTCAGAATAAAGAGACTTGGTTAAGCCTGGGATAAGGATGCATGGCCGAGTAAGAGTTAATTTACTGAAGCAGGCTGTGTGTCCTGGAAAATTTGAGCTACCATTGTTGAACTGCACATTCTATACTACTTGAACATTCTGTACTAACTGTTGGTTTGAGGTAATTTTTGATAAACATGTTTACCACAGGTGTTTTTCCATAGCCAACTGTCAACGGTCAGAAATGTAACAAAGTTGTTTTGCTTGCAGTATAAAAGTTGATGTCAGTAAACAAGTTGACCAGAGGAGATCATCTTGGCCAACATGCTGTGTAATCTGGTTAGCTGCTAATAAAGAAATTTTTTCATCACCTGAGGCAGATGTGACTTGTTTGAATTTTTCTTCTGACATTTTGGTCCTTCGGACCGGAAACCTCTACGAAGATACGGATCAGACCGACAGAGAGACTGAAAAACTTGTGCAGGTGAGGGTTTCTCATCTTAAGATTCCCTCGACTGAAAGCCCTTCGACTGATTTGTTGTTGAAAGGAGGCCGGCCGCTCTCTGATCCCTATCTGAGTGACGGTTTCTGAACGAAAAGGGGAAAAGGAGTCTCATCTGGTTCAGGTAGGATGAAAACTAAAATTTTCTTTTAATTTAATCTAATCTTGTCGACAAGGGTTTTATTTTTTAGTTAAGAGTGGGTAGGATTACAGACATTAGTTAAAACCGACCACGAAATTGGTCACCTTGAACTGGCACAAATACCAGAACTCATAAAGGGTGAAATCAGACTAAAAAACTTTACTAAGGCTAACTATACTGTTAAGAGAAAAATTTTTAAAACATACTGTTATTTGTCTTTTTCCTCTTCTTGCAAAGTGAACATGTTATTTGTTGGGATATGCCTATCAAAGATGGGCCTCTATCTGTGAACAAATGCAGCATTGCTTATGAACCTGAATAATAACTGATGTTCTTGGCTCCACATTGCTGCAGTCCTTACTATTGGGTAGTCCGCTGTCCAGTCGGCCCGGATACCAGAGAGTATTGACGCCGGGTCAGGGCGCATTAGACTGGACGCCAGCACGTCAGGGTACTAATGCGCATGACCGACGCCATATCCTCAGCCTTTTGCCGCATGGTCCGATGCAGAAGCAGTTTTGAGTGCAGGTTGGCGTTCTGAAATTTTCTAAAGTCGGAGTTTCAGACCGAATCGGAGTTGGCTAAGTACCCCGTTGGGGAACATTTTGGTTTTTTCTTGCCTCAGTATTTAACCGGATGTCAGAAAAGTGAATAACTGTATTTCTTGTGGGAAACAGATACCTCATAGGGATTACCATACCTTGTGTATACCTTGTTTAGGGCCTGAGCACGACGTTGTTGGATGCCGCTCTTGTGCTAGGTTTAACAAACGCACTATTAAGAGAAGGTTAGACTGTGCCAGGTTAGTGTTTGGCAAGCGTTAATTATAAAATGCCGCCGGATGCTCCACGCCCGCTTCGCCAAGAAGCGCAAGGACAAAAGAGGGAAGCCTAGGGTCGATGAAGCGGCAGTCCCGGACGTCGGTTCTTTAGAAGGCCCAGTGGAGCCAGAGGTTTTGCCAGGAGTTTCTTTGGAGTCTCAGGCAGAGACTTTACTGTTACAGGATGTGCCTTCTCAGGAGGTAGGCCAGGCTGAGGGGCTTCTCAGGTAACTGTTCTTCCCTCTCTTCCCAAGGGAGTTAGAGCCTCTCCTTCTGTTTCCAAAACTTCTTTGAGAGGTAGGCCAAGTTTAGCTTCAGTGGGGCTTCTCCTAGCACTTCAGGTTCTGTGCCTAAGAAACATATGCTTAAAATGGCAGAAGATTTGATTACTATGATTAGAGGTTCTATGCCCTCCTGATAAGAGGCCTAGGTGGAACCTGAGTTTGATAGTTTTGAACAGTGTTCAGAGGCTTCTGAGACTTCTGGAAGATTTGCAGGAGTATCCTCCTTATTCTGATTCTGATGTGGATGATTCCACTCCTACAGCTTCTCCTCCTGAGGATTTCTCATTTTCAGAGACTCTGCATTCCATGAGGGAGCACTTTAAATGGGAAGGCCAGGATTACTCTGATTCCAGGAAAGGCTTAGGGAATTCTTGTTTTACCCCAGCATAGGCCCTTAGCTATACCTCCTGTGTTGAATGTGGTGGAAGATGTTTTGCAGAGGCTTCCCTGAACCCTGATTCTTTGCCTCCTGCTCCTGTTAAACCTGATAGGTACTATAGGGTGCCTGAAGCTCATAAGTATCTTTTAAGAGTCCTAGGGCAGACCCGAAACTGTTTCTCAGGGACCTAAAGGTGTTAAGGCCTCTGTGGTTAAAACCCTGTTCCCACTGATAAAGAGGCAAGGGCGTTGGATAGATGGGGAAAGAAAGTGTATACTTCTTCCACTTTAGCCATGAGGCGTTGAATTGTCAGTTTCACATGCTAAAATATCAAAATTATCTCCTTTCACAACTGAAATCTAAGGTGGATGCTTTGGCGGAAGGTATTGAGTGTAAAGAGTTGCTGGATTTAGTTCATGTGTCTGAACAAGTGGGTAAGCATTCTTTGCAATGTGGTTTTGATGCTGTACAGGCCTCCTCGAGGGTGGCTGCCACTAGTTCTGTTCTTCGCAGGCATGCCTGGTTGAGGGATCAAAATTTAGCTGAGCATGTTAAGACAAGGATTTTGGATGCTCCTTTACAGTCTGATGTGTTGTTTGGTTCGCCTGTGGAAGCAGTTTTAAAGAAAATGGAGGACAAAGCTAAGTCTATGCAAACTGTTAAAGATTTTTGCAGGTGCAGCCACCAAATTTAGTAGAAATTGGCCTACTAAGGGATGGACATATCCTGCTTATGATTCCCAGTCTAGGGGTAGGTCTAGGCGTGGTAGGAGCAGAGCTCAAGGTTCTTTAGGCCTAGAACAGGAGTTCACCTGCTCAGACTTCTGGTGAGGGCAGGGGTCAGTCCTTCGTAAACAGACCCAATGCCTGCCTTTTCAGCTGCCAGTAGATTCTCGATCTGGCAGCTCCTTTGGGTGGAAGACTGTCTCTTTTCAAAGAAAATTGGGATTTAATCACTCAAGACAGATGGGTGTTGGATATCATTCACCACAGTTACAGGTTTTATTTCCATACATTGCCCCTTTCAAAGGCATGCCAGACGTTCCTCCTCCACAAAGGAAAGGGGCTCACAAGCAAATTTCTCTGTTACTCCAAATAGGGGCCATTCAGCCAGTCCCTGTATCAGAAAGGGGCCTAGGATTTTATTCTGCCTGTTCCTAGTACCAAAGAAGGGGAACACGTGGAGACCAATTTTGGATTTATCTCTCCTCAACACTTATCTGGACATTCCCAAGTTCAAGATGTTGACGTTACAACAGCTTTTACCTCTGCTGGGCAAAGATCACTGGATGGTAACTTTAGATCTCAAGGAAGCTTACCTTCATGTGCCTATAAGGCTAAGTTGCAGGAAGTATCTGCGGTTTCGAGCTGGAAATTCTCATTATCAGTTCTCTGCATTGCCCTTTGGCTTATCTACTGCCCAGAGTATTCACAAAGGTTCTGGCTCCAGTGATAGCTTACTTCAGGCTACAAGGAATTCAAATCTATCCTTACTTGGGCGACTGCCTGATTCTGGCTCAAGAAAAGGAAGACCTTCTACAGCATCTGCAATATGTTATAGCAGTGCTAAGATGCCTAGGGTATTCTGTGAACGAAATAAAGTCCAGTCTAGTACCCTCTCAAGACATGTGTTTTCTGGGTGTGAGACTGAATACAGCAGCCCAGATGGCCTTTTAACCCCGGACAAACAAAAGAGTCTATCACTTTACTTCCATCAACTATCTCATCAGTCCGTGCTGACTGCAAGGACAGTCCTTCAAGCATTAGGGTTCATGGCATCTTGTATTCTGGTGCTTCCCAATGCCAAACTGCATATGAGGAAGCTACAATGGTATCTCAAAATGTATGGACACAGCACTGCCAGGATTTCGCCACTGTCTTTCATATAATTCCTTGCCTTCGAAAAGAATTTTTGTGGTGGGCTCAGGAATGTCACCTAAACAAGGGACTCTCTGTGACCCGGCCAGAGGCGAGTCAGATTATAACGACAGATGCCTCGGACATTGCTTGGGGAGCTCATCTAAATGGAAAGTGGATACAAGACAAGTGGCCTGCCAGACTACAGCATCTACATATCAACATGAAGGAGATGTTAGCAGTCCAGTTTGCATTAATGGCTTTCAAGGAGTTACTTCTTCGGGGCAGGTGTTGATTCTAACAGACAACACAACTGTCATGTGGTACATCAACAAGCAAGGGGAACACATTCTTATCCTCTATGCAGGCAAGCAATGATTTTATGGGAGACTGCTAAGCTTGCAACTAACTCTTCAGGCAAGGTTTCTGCCAGGAGCACAGAACTCCTTAGCAGATGTGTTAAGCAGACAAATCATGGATCCCCACAGTGGAAACTGGATCTTCATGTATTTCAGAAATTGACAGTGTCATGGGGAACTCCAGACATAGATCTGTTCGCTTCTCCACTAAACCACCAGCTGCCAAAGTTTTGCACAAAGGGGTTTCATCGCACAGCTTGGAAAGTGGATGCTCTGTCTTTCAGTTGGAAAAACCTTCATGTGTATGCCTTTCCACCTCTGCCTCTTCTTCCAAAGGTGCTATTAAAAGTCAGACAAGACAAGCCAAAGATGATTTTGATAGCTCCAGATTGGCCTCGGCAACACTGGTACCCACTACTAAGGAGTCTGGTAAGGAAGCCTCCATGGCCTTTACCTTTGATTCCTCATCTGTTATCTCAGAAGGACGGTCATCTGCTCAATGTCAAGCTGCACTCTCTTCATCTAACAGCCTGGCATATTCTGTGTTGAAACACAGCAGGTCTCAACTTCCTCAACAAGTTTTAAATGTGATTATGGAAGCTAGAAGACCTAGTACAAGGAAAGTGTCAGAAAAATGGAAGAGATTTTATTTTGGAGTACAGCAAAGAATTTGGAGGTTTCTGAGCCTAATTTGAGTGTGGCTCTTCAATATCTTACTGAGTTATTGGACAAAGGTTTGTCCTTCTCTTCTATTAAGATTCATGCTGCAGCAATTTCAGCTCACTATGATTGTGACCCACCATTGTTTTCGCATCCTTTGTTCAAGCAGTTTCTTAGAGGGCAAAGAATATAAGACCCCCGTGAGAGCTCCTACTCCTGCTTGGGATCTCAATTTTGTGTTGGAAAAACTTACTCTACAACCTTTTTGAGCCTGCAGCTACTGCTGAATTGAAATACTTGTCATGGAAGACTGCTTTTCTGTTGGCTATTACTTCTGCAAGAAGGGTGGCTGAGTTGCAGGCCCTTATGGCAGTAGAGCCCTTTTGATTTTCCATAAGGATAGGGTATCATTGCACTAATCCTTCCTTTATGCCTAAGGTGGTTTCTAGTGTGGCTTTAAACCAAACTATTCATTTGCCTACTTTTTATGCAGACCCCCAAAATAAAGGGAAAAGATTTTGCACACTTTAGATGTACACAGGCAATTGCGTTATTATTTAAGCAGGACTAAGGATTTTAGGCAGTCTCAGCAGTTGTTTGTTTCTTTTGCTTTGAGTTCGCAGGGCAAGCCTGTGTCAAAACAAACTATTTCTAGGTGGATTGGGTTTTGCATTGCATTTTGTTATTCCCATCATGGCAAGGAGATTCCAGCTGGGATTAGGCCTCATTCCACTAGGGCTACTGCCACTTCAACAGCATTTCTAAGGGGTGGCAACTAAGGATATTTTGGAGGCAGCTACTTGGAGTTCAGTGCATACTTTCTCTAAGCATTATCACCTTCCTATCTACTCTAAGTCTAGGGCTGGTTTTGCCACAGCTGTTTTGCAAGGCATGTTGTCAGCTCCTACTTCTTTATGATTTGCCAGCCTCCTTACCTCTGCTTTGGGATTCTACCCAATAGTAAGGACTGCAGCAATGTGGAGCGAAGAACATAGTACAGTTTTGTACCTACCATAAATGTAGATGTTCGAGGATCCACATTGCTGCAGTCCAATTACCCTCCTCCTTCCCCTCTGTGTTTAGGGGTGGTTGTGTAGGTGAGGTTATATGGTGATATTTTTGTATATATTTTTGTATATATTATACATAATTTTGGTGCAGGTATTTTGAGCCTTGTCTTTTAGGGTCTTCTGACATCTGGGGCAAGAAAAGACTGAGGATATGACGTCGGTCATGCGCATTAGTACCCTGACGTACTGACGTCAGTCTAATGCGCCCTGACCGACGTCAGCCATATACTCTGGTATTCGGGCCGACTGGACAGCGGACTACCCAATAGTAAGGACTGCAGCAATGTGGATCCTCGAACATCTACATTTATGGTAGGTACAAACTGTACTTTTCTGCATTTCAGAATAAAGAGACTTGGTTAAGCCTGGGATAAGGATGCATGGCCGAGTAAGAGTTAATTTACTGAAGCAGGCTGTGTGTCCTGGAAAATTTGAGCTACCATTGTTGAACTGCACATTCTATACTACTTGAACATTCTGTACTAACTGTTGGTTTGAGGTAATTTTTGATAAACATGTTTACCACAGGTGTTTTTCCATAGCCAACTGTCAACGGTCAGAAATGTAACAAAGTTGTTTTGCTTGCAGTATAAAAGTTGATGTCAGTAAACAAGTTGACCAGAGGAGATCATCTTGGCCAACATGCTGTGTAATCTGGTTAGCTGCTAATAAAGAAATTTTTTCATCACCTGAGGCAGATGTGACTTGTTTGAATTTTTCTTCTGACATTTTGGTCCTTCGGACCGGAAACCTCTACGAAGATACGGATCAGACCGACAGAGAGACTGAAAAACTTGTGCAGGTGAGGGTTTCTCATCTTAAGATTCCCTCGACTGAAAGCCCTTCGACTGATTTGTTGTTGAAAGGAGGCCGGCCGCTCTCTGATCCCTATCTGAGTGACGGTTTCTGAACGAAAAGGGGAAAAGGAGTCTCATCTGGTTCAGGTAGGATGAAAACTAAAATTTTCTTTTAATTTAATCTAATCTTGTCGACAAGGGTTTTATTTTTTAGTTAAGAGTGGGTAGGATTACTTGTTCAGATTATTTTGTTAGGATCACCCATTAAGATAGCCCCATTTTATAATAAGCCCTGTAAAATAACTTTGATACAGTCCTACGATAAGAAATCTAGGGGAAACATGGGTTCGAGTTGCTGCAAGTATAAGAGTGATGTCTGTTTAAATGTTGATGCTAAGTATATGAAAGGTTTAAACAAAAATAATGTTAAATTTTTGAAAAAGTGGAAGTTGAAATATGATTTTGATGGTACACTGAATAAGAACGCCTGTGCAAAATTGGTTAGAGATTTGAAAAGAGATGCGGGAACTAGAACTAAAAAGAAAAGACAATTGGGATTTCCCCAAGCAAAAAAATGGTTAGAAGAAGCAAATAAATGAGCTATAAAAAGAAAAATAGTGCCAGGAAAGAATAAATCAAAAGGGATCACTGGTGGAAAAGTAGCTTTGTTGTTAGATAAAGAGGATGAGCATGCAGTTTGTGTGGTGCAAAGGCAGGCAACTGCCCCACCGTATGGGGAAATTGCTGCCGCTGTACCGGCGGAACCTCCTCAATATCAGTCTGAAGATGTGGGATCTGTACAGCAGGGTGGGTTATTGGCTGCTCAAGGAAGCATTGTGACCCCTCCAATTTACCCGCAAATTCCCATAGTACCCAAGGTTGCTTTGTAACAGGTAGACCAACCTATGCAGTTAAGGTCAGGACCAGCAGGGCAAGGACGTTGGGCCTTTAAACTTTGACTACTCAGAAGCTCTTCCCTTAATACAAGTTGCAAACCCACAAGCAGGGGATGTTGGACAAGAGCCAACTATTTTAGTTTATCTTCCCTGGGCTAGAGAGGATATAAAACGAGCTACAGATGGTATTCCTCATCCCAAGTTTAATTTTCAAAAGTTTTCTGAGGCCATAGTTGGTATGCATTTAAGTTATCATCTAAATGGTTTAGAAGTAGAACAAGTAGTGCGACAAATCCTGGGTCCAGATTGGCACTTAGTTTGTAGTACTTGGACATGTAAGGCAGATGACGGCACTACATTAAAGCATAATTCTGGGGTGTTAGACACGCGAGTCACTGATCTGTTAGAGAATTTCTGATAAGTGGCGTCCAAGAGCAGATTGGACAGTAATAAATCAGTGCATCCAAAATGATGATGAATCTGTAGATCACTATATTCATAGGTTCATAGGTTTATACTAGGCTATCTGCCCTAAGGCATTTATAAGCCTAGCCCAAAGTTTTGTGGCTTACGCCACCCCTTATGTTAAAAAATACTGTGCCCATTAGTTTGTTGTGCCTCTGTCCAGCAGTGACACAGAGATGATTCCCGGGGTAAACCTACGATCTCCCACCCACCGGTCAAGATTTCATTTGAACAGAGCCAGCGAGATGCTCTTCCTCACATGGACCGGGATTTTATTCCACAGCATAGGGAGTCTCTGGGTGACAAATCTATCCCTCCAGCATGTCCTATTTATATCCGTGCTAAGGTTTAAGTCGCTTGCTCTAGTGGATCTGGTAGATTTGGATTTTTTGAGGTGGAGCATGTCCATTAATTCCGGGTTGGACATGGCCTTGTATGTCAGACACAGGTCACCTCTGAGCAGGCGGTATGCGACTGAATAGAGCTGGAGTTTCTTCAGTCTGGCAGCATATGACAGATTTTGGAGTCCCTTTATCCTTTTGGTGAGGAACTTTTGGGGTCTCTCCAATTGCTGCAGGTGTCGGGTGAGATACATCCCGAATGGGGCATTGTACTCGATCATTGGTCTGATAAGTGAAGAGTACAGGGGAACAATGACCTCATTTGATCTGGATGTGAATCCCTTCATGATCAGGTGGGCAATGTAGAAGGTCTTTCTAACCACTTTAGCAATGTGAGTGTCAAAAGAAAGGCCACTGTCAACCTGGGTCCCCAGGTCCCTGATAACCTCTTCTGTGCTTAATGGATTGCCACCTATATGGTAGCTTGGGGTTACCTTGTTTTTCCTGAAGGGTATGACTACATTTTTTGGCATTTAACTTCAGGCCATGGCTCTGGCACCAGTTATCAGTTTCCGTGAGACCTCACTGAAGGATATCTGTGTCCAATGTACTTTCCACTATGGCGCCCAGTTTGCAGTCATCTGCAAACTTTGTCAGCCATAGTCCTCCTATGTTTGCCTGTACTTCTGAGAAGTAGATGCCGAACAACAGGGGGCCAAGGACTGAGCCCTGTGGGGCACCACTTGTGACCGGCTTGGAGTCTGACATGGCGCCAGCAACTCTAACCCTGTGGGTTCTGTCCTTTAGCCAGTTTGCAACCCATCTTGTGACATATGGGTTTACATTTAAGCTGGTAAGTTTCTCTATAATACCCGAGTGGGGTATTGTGTCGAAAGCTTTTGCAAGGTCAAGGTAGGCTGTATGGACTGCCTTTCCCTCATCAATGGCCTTGGTGACTGTTTCAAAGAAGTCGACCAAGTTCAAAAGGCATTATCTGCCCTTGACAAAGCCAAATTGGGTCAGGTCCAATGTCTGCAAGTCCCCTATGTCTTTGTTTATGAGTTCCATTATGAACCTCTCCATAGCTTTGCAGACCAGGCTTGTTAAGCTTATGGGGCGGTAATTACCAGGGTCCGTAGAGGTACCGCCTTTGTGGAGTGGGACCACAGTTGCCGTATGCCACTCCTTGGGCACGTATCCTGTGGTAAGGCTAAGATTAAACAGCTGCCTTATATGCGGGTTTAGTTCCTCGTTGAGTTCGTGTAGCACACAGCTGGGGACACCATCCGGTCCCATTGATGCTGTGTTTTTATCTTTAGAGAGAGCAGCTTTCACCTGCGCATTTGAGATGTCTGGGAGGCTACACTCCGCTGGGATAGTTCTCTCCTTTTGGGGGGGAGAGGGGGTGAAGTTTGCACTGAACCTGTCTGCCAGTATGTTGGCAATTTCTGTGGGTTCAGTGATTTTTGTATAATTTTGGACTAATTCTGCGCATATCTGGGAGTTTCCACCCAGGTTTCTAACATAGCTGAAGAAGGCCTTATGATTGTCTTTTGAATCTATTGCAATTTTTCTCTCAAAGTTGGCCTTGGATGATTTTATGAGTGCTCGTATTTTTTTACTAATAATGATCAAGGGTGTCTTCTCTTTTATGGATTTTGCTCTATCATGTAACAGCTTTCTCCTCTTATTGTAAAGTTTGTTTATGGCTGGGGTCCACCAGACTGGACATTTGCCCTTGGTGGAAAGAGTCTTGGTTTTATTAGGGATTTGCCTGATCCATGCAGTCCTGGAGGTGTTCGTAGAAGGCATTTGTAAGGGCTTCCGCAGCTTGGGTTGTGGTTTCCACTGGCTCGGGGGCCTTGAAGGATACCACACCAGTCTTGAGTAGTGTGAAGTTTGCTTTAGAGAAGTTCTTCACTGTGGTCTTTTTTGTTTGGGGTGGGGGCGGGATGTGGATTTCCAGTGAGATAAGTTTGTGATCTGATCTCACCAATGAGGGATATACTTCCGGTGTGGAGCATTTTGTCCCCATGTTTGTGATGATGAGATCTAGTATATTTTCTCCTCTTGTGGGAACGGTGACTAGTTGTTCCATGGCATTTGAATTTATGAACTCCAGGAACCTTTGGGCTAGAAGGTTGGGGCTTGAGTAATGTTCCCAGTCTATATTCGGGTAGTTGAAGTCACTCAATATAATGGTGTTTGGAGAGATACATTTATACCCTCCAGTGTCTTCAGGAAGGCTGTGTGGGGTTCCTGAATTTGAGAGGGTGGCCTGTAGCATGCTACAAATTGTAGAGCAGTTTTGCCTATGGTTAATTGCACCTGGATGGTTTCCGATGCTTCGTGCGTTGCCACCAACCTGGAGGTGTGGGTATCCTTGATGAATATGGATACACCCCCTCCTTTTGTGGTGTGGTCCGGGTTTTGGGGCCGGAACGCATGATAGGAGGTAAAACCTGAGTGCGGGGTGCTCTCAGGAGCCTTGAACCAGGTTTCAGTCACAGCACAGACATCGATGTTCTCCATACTGAGAAGGGCCTCGAGTGCATGCATTTTGAGATTTAGACTTCTGGCATTGAGCAGCATTACCCTTAGTTTCTTCCCATTTTTGTTTTCTAGGGTGGTAGGTTTAGAATTTGAGCCTTGCCTAAAAAAGGCACTATGGGGGTGGCAAGAGCCTTAGTCAATATCCGGAATCCCAGGGGTGACAGGTGCAAGCCGTCCCTATGAAGCAGCATGGCTTGTCAAGCATGTCATCCCAGGCAGACAGACACTGGATCCCCTTTGAATGACACCAGAAATTAAGCCAATTGTTAAAGCTGATCATCTTGTCTGTATGTTGTGGCATCATTCTTGGTGAAGGAAGGATACTGCTCAGGGTCAGGGTCATACCTGCCTGGGCTACATAATCAGAGAGCTCCTCTATGTCTCTTTTCATGTAGTCCAGGGAGGTACGTCTCAGGTCGTTCACACCAGCATGGACAATGACTGTGTCATATTTGTACTTGCTATGGAGTGACCCGAGTGCTTGTGTTATGTGGCAGATTCTAGCGCCCGATAGGCAGCTTACTGTGACCCTCTCCTTGTTCAGCCTGGTGAGTGGGACGTCAGTGTGTCTGACTATGGAGTCACCTATGACAAGTATGTTTGGTGTTGTATTTGGCCTTAAGGGCTGTGACTGCTTTGCACACTGATTTTGTGATTTGTGTGTTGCCTGTGGTGTGTCATGAGGTGGCAGTTGCTTGGATGTCTGCTTTGGAGGCCTCTGCTGTTTAGGTAAATTTTTGCTCAGAGCCTCCGAGTATGACTTTGTGTGTTTATGTGTTTGATTCATTGTTGTGATAGCTTTATGTGAGACTGGTTTTGTGGTGTGTGTAGTTGCCTTCTCCTCCTGTCTGGTCTTGCCAGTCCTGAGTTGAGAGAGCTTACCCTTCAGTTTGGCTAAATAGCTGCATCTCTCGCAAGTATTTGTGTTATGTGGGAGGAGGAGAGGGTTGTCAGTGTACATGAGGCAATTGTAAAATTGCCTCAATATTCCCAAATTCACCAACTGGACAGGAGTGGACGCCAGCATCTAGCCCTTCGACATGCTAGAGAAATTTAGAAGTTAGGGGTGTAACTGAATAAGAGAGGACTTAGTAAGGAAGTGGGTACTCCTGAGGGGGGGGGGTTGCTAGTGAGGGACTTTGTATAATACAGAAGTGCTAAACCTGAAAAGAAGATGCATTTAAGACAAGTAAAAGCGTTTAGGAACAAGTGCTGCGCTTTTTAGTTAAGGGATATACTGTTTAGATTACTAGTAGAGCAGTTCTAAGGGAAAAAATGAAGAACAGACTTTATGGAGCCAGAAAAAGTTTAACCTTGTTAAACCAGCGCTGCCCGATGCTGCTCTAGTGGCAACTCCGCGCTAAAGCACTCTAAAGCGTGCTTGATAGCAGGGGCTGGAAAGGGCCAGGAATTGACCCAAAACGGCCAATAAAACTACAGTTTCAAGTCAGTAACCACTCCAACGGGGGGCAGGGAAGCAGCTCAATGTTTTTCACTGCCACTGATCAACAGAGAGACTTTCCTTTAGCCCAAGCAAAAATGGCCTCACAGAAACTTACAAAACAGTTCAAGAACAGCAAGCCTGTAACTTGAACTTTTTAAATCTCAGAAAAGTGGGAAAAAAGCAAGATTTTTTTTTTTTGTTTTTTCAGAGATAGCAAAGGTTCACAAGTAATATCAAGTTATAACAGTGCAGTAAATGACCCCACACAAGAGTGTTAGGTCAAAGACAGAAAATATGCAAGTTTTGAGAAAAAAACGATTTTAAAATTAAGTGCAAACAGGAAATTCAGTAAAGAGCTTTTGGTTGTGCTCTAAATACAGCTACTAATGCAGAAATTAAGTTTAACAAGCCAGAAAATGCTCAAACTAGGCAGCTATGCAGAAAAACTTAGCAAATAAACAGATGAAAAATACTTAAAATCTCAAAAGTCAATCAATAACTCAATTGTAAGATTGACAGAAGTGTTCAATAACCATTGTAGAATGATGATTCCGCAGGATCAGACCAATGATAGTCCGTATGAACAGCAATTGAAAAATGCTTTCCTTAAGGGTTGTAGGGCTCCAATAAGTAGTTTTATAACTAAGCATATGGTAGATCATAGAACATGTAGACTGCAACCTTTGTTTGAATATGCACTGCATGCTGAGCGACATTTCAATTTGAAAAAGAAAATACAAGTGTTAGCAGTAGGGGATGATGGTGGTATATTCTTGGTACAGGACCAAAGGGGGCAAGGGTGCCGTGGTGGCGTAAAAAAACGTGGGGGCCTGAAATGGGGCACGTTAAATGAACCAGGTGGACATTTAGAGGAATATGAGGAAAGGTTAAAACGTGGAGAATGTTTTAAGTGCGGTAGACGTGGGCACTTCGTTGCCGACTGTGAAGAGTGGCAACATCCCCCACAGCTTACGAACAAGGGCTCCGCATGACTAAATGATAGTAAAGGAAGGTGCCAAATTCATTATTGTGATTATTGTAGAGAAGAAGAAAGTGAGAATGATTGTAATGATGATGAGGCAGACACTCTCTGCGATGAATGTCAGAACACTCAAAAGGAAGGGTGGGATTGTGACTGTGAAGTCATAAACCATGTCAAATTTGGGTATTGCTATGGGGGGGGAAAAATTTTTGAAGAACAGAACCTTTTTTTTTTTGGAAAAAAAAAAAGAAAAAAGAAAAAAAAAAAGAAAGAAAAAAAAAAAAAAAAAAAAAATAAAAAAAAAAAAAAAAAAAATAAAAAAAAAAAAAAAAAAAGAATAAAAAAAAAAAAAAAAAAAAAAAAAAAAAAAAAAAAAAAAAAAAAAAAAAAAAAAAAAAAAAAAGAAAAAAAAGAGGAAAAAAATGACAAAAAAAAAAAAAAAAAAAAAAAAAAAAAATAAAAAAAAAAATAAAAAAGAAAAAAAAAAAAAAAAAAAGCCAAAAAAAAAAGGAAAAAAAAATTTTTTTTTAAAAAAAAACCCCCCTTTTGGGGTTTTAAAAAAAAAAAAACCCCAGCCCGGGTGGGGCCCCGGGAAAAGTTTGGGCTCCCTGGGGTTTTGGGGAAAAAAAAAAAACCCCCGCCTAAAAGGGAAAAAAAAATTTTTTTCCCCTTTTAAAAAAAAAAAAAAAAAAAAATAAAAAAAAAAAAAAATAAAAAAGAAATAAAAAAATTAAAAAAAAAAAAAAAAAAAAAAAAAAAAGGGGGGGTTTTAAATTGGGGGCAGGGGTGAAAGGGGGGGCCCCAAAATTGGGGACCCAACCCAAAAAAACTAAAATTTTTTGGGGGGGAAGAAAAATTTGGGGGACAGTCAAGTTTTCCTGCCCTTGAACGGGAAATTTTCCTTTTGAAAGGGAAAACAAAACCTTAAAAACCCCTGAACTTTTTTAAACTCAAAAAACCCAAAGTTGTTTTGGGGAATTTAACAAAGTTTCCCAGTTTAATTTCCCCCTGGGAAAAAAAATTTATCTTTTTTGGGAAAAGGGGTTTTAAAAAAGGAAAAGGAAAAAAATTTTGGGGCTTTTCCCAAGAAAAATTTTTACAAGCCAAAAATTTCAAAAGGCGGGTTGTGTTTACCAGCTTTAAACCTTAGGAGGGTAAAAATTTGAAATTTTATGAAAGTGTAAAAAAGTTTTAAAAATTTTTCCAAAAGGGGTTTTGGGAAAATGTTTTAAAACCAATAATAAGAATGAAATTTCAATTTTTTAATGCATATCCCCACTTTTCTTTTTAAAAAAAGGGGGAAATTGGGGTTAATTTTTAAAAAAGGGGTTTTGGGAAAGGGGCTGAAATATTTAAAAAAGGGGAAAAGTTTTTTTGCTTGGGCCCCCCTTGAAGAGCAAAAAGAAAGAAAACTTCAAAAAGGGAAAAAGGTCCCTTTTTAAATTTATTTAAAAGGGAAAAGGGGTTTTTGGGAGAGGGGAAAAAAGGTAATTTTAAACCCTAAAAGGGGGTTTTGCCTGGAAAAAAACCCCCGTAAGTACAGCAGAAAAATTTAAAAGGGTTTTTGGGAAAAGGTAAATTTTTGGAATTTGTTTAAACTTTTTTTTGAAAGCTGTCAGGGGGAAATTTTGAGTTTTCCCTTTTACCCCAAAAACCCCTTCCCAAACCCCTTAATTTATTGTTCACCTCGAAAAAAATTTGTTAGATTTTTAAAAAAGTTTTTCCCCAAATTTGGGAGAAGTTTTTTGGGGCATTCCTTTCAAGGTAAAATTTTTACAAAAAATTCCCAGGGTTTTTAAGCCGATTTACAGGAAATGGGTTTCTCATTTTGTTAAACCAATTTTTTAAAGTTTTGGCCCCCCCCGGGGTTTAAAGTTTTAAAAATATTTTTGCAAAAAAAGGGAAAAAAAAGGGCGGTAAACAAAGGTGTCTTGGTTTTAACCCCGGAACTACAAAAAACAAACGGGGGCCCCTTGTTTTTGGGAAAAAATTTCCTTTATGGAAAACCAAATTAAAAGGGATTAAATTTGGGGAAATTTTGGGAACCAATTACCCCCCAGGGCAAAAAGTTCAGGGCAAATTTAAAGGAAAATAGGGATTTAAAGAATTGCAAAAGAAAATTCTTGCAAGTTTTTTAAATTTAAAAGGAAACCCTTTGTTCCCCTCGGGGTAAACCAAAGGGGGAAAAAATTTTACCCCCGGGTGGGAACCCCCATTTCCCCAAAGTTTTTCCTTGGGAAACCAGGCGTAAAGTACAAAGTTTTTTTTACCCAAAACCCCCCCCCCAAAAATTTTAAGATTTTTTCTCCATTAATTTGTCAAAATACTGCCTTCCCCAACCTAAAAGGGGAAAAAATTTTGGGAATTTTCCAAGGAAAAACCAAAATTTTGAGGGAGGAAAAGGCCAAAATTTAACGGAAAGGGTGTTTATTGTTTTGGGGGAAAGAAAATTTGTATGAGGGAAAGTTTCAAAGAAAAAAAGGGTTTTCCCAAACCCCCGGGTTTTTACTACGGTTTAAGGGGTAAAAACTTTTGAAAGGAAAGTTTTTGGGGATTTTTCCCTAAAATGGAAAAAAAAGAATTTTTTGAGGCAAAAATTTTCAAAGATTTTTTTCAATTTTGGGTGGTCAACAATTAATGGTTTGGAAAAATTTCAATCCAAAAAAAGATAAAAGTGGCAAAAAAAAAAAAAATTTTGCTTTAAAAGGTCCCGGGAATTACCTTAAAAAAAAATTTTGAAAAAGGAAATGTTTGGGTTTAAATTGGGGTTTTTAAACAGAAATCCTTTTACCCCCCAATTAAGTGAAAAGGGTTGATGGCAAGAAAAGGGCGGGTGTTCAAAAGCAAGTTTGTTTTTAAGGGTTCAACACCAAAGAATTTTTATCTTGTTTTTGTAAAGTACCTGGGAGAAACCCAAAAATTTTCCCTTTTACATTTCCCCTTTTAGAAGAAATAACCCTAAGGGAAAATTTTTTCCCAAAATAAAATTTTTTAAAATGAAAGCTTTTTCATAAGCAAAGAGAAACCCTGAAAAAACCATGGGAAAAAGCTTTCCCAAGGAAAGGGTTTTTGGGGCAATTGCAAATTTTGCAATGTTTCTTGACCTTAAATATTTTGGAAAAAACCCCATAGTTTAAAGAAAATGGGGGTTTGGACAACAAACCAAAACACAAGACTGGAGGGCCCCTTTGCATTGAAAAGTTCCCCCTCCAAAAAATTTTCCCAGGGAAATTTTTTAAAGCCAAAAAACCCCAAAAAAGGGGGTTGGGGGAAAAAAGGGGGAAAAGCAATTTAATTAAACCAAAAAGAAAACAAACCCTTAAACAAAAAAACCTTTAATGGCACCCTTTTTTGGATCAAAAAAGAATTCTCCCTTTAATCCAGACTTTTAAACCCTCCAAAGATATTAAAAGGAATTTTTGGCAAACCCACTTTTAAAACCCAAACTTTTTCGTTTTTTGGAAAAGGACTCTAGGGATTTTAAAAAGGGTTCCCGGGGTTTTTCCCTTCCCACCGGGGGAGTTTTTGGGGAACCCCTTTTCAAGGTTTTTTTACAATGTGTTTTTTGGGTGAAGAAAATGCCCAGAAATTGCAAAAAAAGATGGTAAAAAAATTTACATTGAAAGGGCCTTTTGAAAGTTTTAAAGTTTAAAAAATTTTCTTGCTAAAATATTTGCAAAAAATGGGTTTTAAAAATTTTGGTGGTAAAAAAAAAATTTTTCGGGAAAAAAGTAAAGAGGAAAAAATAAAAATTGTGCTTTTTCCTCCTTTTCTTAAAGGAACATTTAATTTTTTGGGATATCCTTCAAAGAGGGGCCCCTTTGGGGAACAAATGAAAAGCTTAAAAGAACCGAAAAAAAGTTTTCTTCCAGAAAAAAATTGTTAAACCGGGGGGGGGGCCCCATAAGAGGAAATTTTTAAAATGGGCCCAAAAAAGGTCCCCTTTTTTGAACCAAACCTTTTTAAAAATTTTTCCTAACCGGGGAAATAAATGAAAAATAAACCCCTTTTTCCCATAAGAAAAAAGGGAAACCCGGGAAATTTCCAAAAAGGGGTTTTGCCCAATAAAAGTTTGTTAAAGAAAAAAAGGCCAAGGAGCCCTTGGGGGGCCAAACTGTTTTGGAATTTTTTTTGGGGGAAAAAAATTTTTTATCCCGGAAAGGAAGTGAGGGGAAAAATTTTTTCTAAAAACCCTTTCCCAGGTTTTAAGGAATAAAAATTTTGGGTTTAAAAAAGCCCCCCCAAAAGTTTTTGAAAAATTGGCAAAAGGGGGTTACCTTAAATTTTCAAATTAAAAAAAATGGTTTTACCAGGGGACAAAAATAAAAAGGAGGCCCAAAAATTTTCAAACCAGAAAAGGGTTTTCAAAAGTTTAAAGGTTGGGACCTTTCCATTTTGATTTTAAATTTAAAGGGGGTTTTGGGAGTCATCAAAAAATTTTTGGGTTTCCCTTGAGGGTTTATTTTTTTTAATACCGAAGACTTAAAACTTTTTTTTTTTAAAACAGTATTGAAAAAATTTGGTAAAATTCTTTAAATTATTTTCCAAATGTTTGAAATAAAATTTTTCCCAAAAAAATTGAAAAAAATTTTTTTCCTTATTCGGTAGTTTTTGGGGAAGGGAAAAAGAAAACAAACTTTTTTTTCTTGAAGTAAATTTTATTTTTTAAACCCCAAAAGGCCCCAGTAACAAAAAACATGTTAAATTTAAAAAGTTTTAAAAAAAAAAAGTAAAGGGAGCCCAAAAAATTTTAAAGCGGTTTTTGGAAAAAGAAAAAGCACCCCTATCTTTTAAAAATTTGAAAAAAAACCCATAAAAAACTTTTTAACTTTTTTCCCAAGAAGGGGAAGGTAAAATTTTAAAAAAGGGTTTTGATATTTTGTTTAAAAAAACCACTGGAATGACGTTTTAAAAAATTTTTAAAGGGGGGGTTTGTTTTTTTCGCTTTTCCTTAGGTTTATTGTTAACCCCCCAAGTTAAAATGGTAAATCCCCAAAGTTACACAATTCAAACTTAAAATTTAATTAAGCTTTGGAAAAAGTTAAAAGGTTTTCCCTAAATTAAAAAGGGAAAAATTTAGTTTTACATTTTTTGGATTTAAAAAGACTTTTTTGGGGTTTGTTGGAAAATTTTAACTACTGTTTGCCCTTTTCCCCCTTCAAATGCTTTTAAATTTTTTTTTTAAAAAATTTTTTTAAAAATCAAATTCTTAATGAAGAAATTTAATAACCTTAAAAATAAAAGACGAACCGGGGAAATAAGGGAACAGAAAAGAATTTAGGAGAAAACTTGTTCCTGGTCCCTTTTTGGCAAAAAACCTTCCCAATTTGAAAAAAAACTTTTTAATTTTTCCATAACTTTCAAGGAAATGAATTTTTTTTAAATAAAATTGATTATTTTTAAACTTAGAAAAAAAACGGAATATTTTTATAAAAAACCCTTAACTTTTTAACCCAAATAACCCTTCCCCAAAAAGTTAAAATTTGGTAAACAAAAACCCTTTAAGCCCAAACAAAAATTTTGGAAATAGAAAACCCTTTCCCCCAACAAATAGGGAAAAAAAGGGAACAAAAAATAAAAACTTTTTCATTACAAAAAATAAAATTACTGGCACCAACAGGAAACCCTAGCCTGAAAGAATTTAAAACTTATTTTCCCCTTCCTTAAAACCATTAAAAAATTTGGAAAAAATACTCCAAAAATGCCCCTTTAATTTCCATAAGAACCAAACAAAATTTTTCTTTTAACCCCTTTTTTAAAAGGGAACCCCCTAAAAAATAAAATGTTATACCTTAATAAGGGGTCAAAAAGTAAATTTTTTTAAAACCCCCTTCCAATTTAATTGTTCCCCAGGGAACAAAAATTTTTAAAAACATTAATGAAAAAAACCCAAAATTTAAAACCAAACTAAAATAAGCCCCAAAAAAGGGGAACATTTAAACCCCTTTGCCCCAAACCCAAAAATATTAAAAAAAATTTATTTTAAAAAGGGGGAAAAACCTTTTTCCCCTTTTTATATTGTGATTTCCCTTAAAGAATTCCTTAAACAAACTTACATTTTCCATAAAAAAAAAATCCCCAAAACCCCAAAATTAAAAACCAAACTTGCTTCCACATTTTTAAACTCCCAAACTAAAATTTTTATTTTAATAAATGAAAAAAAATTTCCCTTATTAAACCCTTCCCCATTTTCCCAGTTTTCAAGCTTTAAAAACAATAGCAAGCCAGAAAAAAAAAAATTGATATCAAAATTAACCATTTTATTGTCCCAACCAGAAATAGTAAAGTAAAAAAAATTTAAAAAAAATTTCCCTTTTTTCCAATTTAATATTAAACAAGCAAAAACCAAAATACTATTTCAAAAAACACAAACAAAAATTAAAGAAATTTTTAATATTAGAAAATTTTGTTTTTATGTAATAACAAAAAAATAATTTTAAATGTAAAAATTTTAAACAAAAATGAAACAGGGAAAAAAATTAATTAAAATTTTGAAATGGGGAACCATTTTTAACCAGTGCCCAAATGAAATTTTAAAAAAACCAAATGATTTTAAAAGAAAATTCTGAAAAAATTCCCATTTTAAAAACAAAAAAGAATTTTTTTATAATTGCTGTTTTGAATGTAAAAAATCAGAAACGTTTTTATTGAAACCTTTTTTTTTGGGGAGTAAAATTAACAGATGGAAAAAATAATTTCTGTGGGGAAACAAATAACCCCTCAAGGGGAAACTGGAACAGAGTGACGGGAAAACCTTTCTTTAAACAGAAAGAAAAAAAAGGGGAAATTTTAAATGGAAAAATTTACATTCAAAAAATCGAAGAAAAATTTTTTTGGGAAAAATTTTAAAAAGGGTTTTCACTAAGGAAAGGAAATAATAGTTGAAAGACCAAAAAATGGGCCCACAGTCCTTTTTTTTGAAATTTTAAAAGCGGGTCAACAAGAAGGCTAAACAAAGTGCAAAAGGAAAAACCCAAAAATTTTTGGAAAAGGGGCTTAAACCCTAAGGGAAAAGGACTTTTCTAAAAGGGACAGGCCTCCTGGTCCCTTGGGGGGAAACCCCTTGGGCTAAGTTAAGCCAAAAAAAGGGCCTCATCCCCAGGAAAAGCCCAGTTCCATAATTAATTGAGGGTGCACCCAAAAAGGGGTTTGGATCCCAGGTTGACTAACCCTTTCCAAATTGCCACTTGGAAAAGCCCTTCATGTCCACAAAAGGGTTTCACCGGAAAAAAGGGTATTGTCTCCCACCTTACTAAACCTCTTTTTGCCCCATTTGGCATGTACCTCACTAGACACCTGCAACAACTGGAGAGGCCGCAAAACTACCTCACAAAGGGGATCCTAAGCCTTAAACACTTGTCCTACATGGACAAACTCAAAAAACTCCAACTATTCTCTGTCTCATATCGCCTACTTAGAAACAATCTCTGTTTGACTTACAAAGCCATGTCTCACCCAGCCCTGTTGGAAATGCTACATCTGAAGAAATCCCAATCCCTCCATACCACATGGTCCAGATACCTCAACCTCATTACCATAATCAACAGAAGTGCTGGAAGGACAGGTTCATAACCCAGATACTACCCATGCTATAGAATAGACTTCCCATACATGTCAAACAGAGCACCTCACTGGCCCTCTTCAAGACAAATCTTGATGAGTGGATGGGAAATGGAAAATTCACCCCAGGGACCACTCCAGTGGCTCTACTTGACAGAGGCATGAGAACTAAGGATGGGTGGCACGATGCCAGGGTAATCCGGCTAGGCTTCTAAAGACCTTTGGGTTAATAGCCTAGTAACCACCCATGAACCTATCAAGTAACAAGAGTATTCTTGCTTTCAGTCATCTAATTTTTAGAGATGATAATGTTACTTGTGTGTTGGCGTACACTCAGCACTGCATTTATTTTCAGGATAACTGTTGCCATATCCCTAAGAATTTGGTGGGCAGAGGTACTTAGGAGGAAGCAAACACAGCAACTGGTGGCCAAGAGTAACAACATGTCGACATTACTTTGCCATTACAGAGCTGGAGTTCGTCCTGGATATACAAACAGGAGGCAAACAAGGTGCTCCCAACTCAGAATGGACATCATATGTCTAGTTCAGGCAGGCAGCAATCAGAAAAAAGGGCGGGGTGAAGAATAATTGGACATTTTACACTATGCTGCTTTCACAGAGGACTCAATTCAAGAGAATGGCCCTGGAAACAACACCAGTACCAGAGTGGATACAAATTAATTCAAATTATCAGTGGGCATATGAGAATAACAGCTAATAAACACCATCACATGTAATTAGGTGGCTTACACAAGGGAACTACAACAGTTTAGAGACAATAGGAAGATGCAAGGTTGTGCAGTTGTATGGTTCATAGCAGAAAATCAATGGAGGCACACACCATGCTACTGTTCAAGGCTCATTAAAACAAGCTAAAGGCAGCATAACACCTGGCAAGCTATTGGCTGGCTGCAGAAAGGCATGGGGAGGTAGTACGAGCCTTATGGGACAGACTCCAAAATATATGCAATCAGTAATACAACAGATTGTTTTTCATAGCCCATTGTTTATCAGCCCTATGTGGAGCAATTATTTGGTCAAATTAAAAATATTCTAATTATAAATATGAGCAACCTATGACAAGCCAATAGGTGAAGACAAGGTGCTAAGAGTGAATACTGCTACACAATGAAGGATGAGCATTTTGTAGTAGAAAGTCAGTGAGTATGGTAAGAATGAGATGGGTGTGCTAAGAGTGAATACTGCTACACAATGAAGGATGAGCATGGTGTAGTAGAAAGTCAGTGAGTATGGTAAGAATGAGATGGGTGTGTATTGGTTGGTAAGTGGATATTGGTTGAATAAAGTATGATGGAGTTAAGGAGAGGTGATTATGGAAGTGAAAGCGAGGTGGGATATGGTCTTAATTAACTATAGGAGGTGTCTAAGGTGTGTCCTACTGAGAGGTGATTATTGAAGTGAAAGCAAGGTGGGATATGGTCTTAATTAACTAGAGGAGGTGTCTAAGGTGTGTCCTACTACAGACTATCACCACCCAATTCAATTCCCATTTTATTACCTCAATAACTTCAATACTAAACAAAGCTACTAATTCTCCTCTTTCCATACCCACTCCTACTACTCAACCGCCTGCCCTTTTCAAATCTGAACCCATTCAAACAAGTCACATACAAAACCTACTATCTAAGGTACAACCATGTACTCTTGCTTGTGACCAACTACCTGGAGACTTGCTGAAACTAGCTGTCATATCTATTGCCTACCCTATATCTATTCTAATCTACCATTCTATCTCTAAACAATATACACCTCTCCTTTGGAAAATATCCCAGGTCATTCCACTTCATAAAGGAGGCACCTCAAAAATCAAATCCAACTATAGACCACTGGCCATTCTCTCACCCCTAGCTAAAATCCTAGAAAAGTGTATCCACAAACAAGGGAGAACACAAACCAGAAGATTAGTAAAGTAGAAGTTAAACAAATAGAAGTTGAAGTTATAAAATACCTGCAAAGTGAAGGATTTAGTGTAGAACCATAATACAAGTTATGTCACAGCATGATGGAACAATGAATCCCCAAAGTAAGGAGAAACACAAAAAGTGGGAGGCATCTCACAGATCGTACCACTGCAGTCCCCTCAAAACACTCAATTGGTTGGAACTTCCCCATCTCATTCTTTACAATCAAATTATTCTAACCCACAAACTAATTCACTGTCCTGAAAAACCCAGCTCTACAAAACATAATACACCCAAACACCAAAACTCGAGTCCTATGATCCAATCAAAAGATCCTATTACATGTGACCAAAGCCAATAATTCCTCAAGTACATCCCTCTATAGCAGCATTATTGCTAAATATTGGAACAACTTTCCCTCCAACATCTCAGCTACAACCTCTATCGCCTCCTTCAAAAAGGCCTTAAAATCCCACCTACAGCAATCATGGCTCTGTAACTGTGACAACCATGACTAATCTCTTATACAACCTACTGTTCTATCACCAATCCCCTCTCTCTTAGCATTTTGTTACTCTCACTTATGTACCCCATCCCTTCTCTATCCAAACCTTACTAACCCCTCACTTAGCCTCATAGTCCACCTACTGATACTGGACTCTGCATCCATTACTTCCTACTGCTCATTTCCAACACCCTCTCTCTCTCAGCACACTATAATCCCTCTCTATCAATACTCTGCTTCCCCACTAATTTACCCACCCTCTCTCTACTCTACTCTCATTAACCACTCTCACCTCCTTTTATACTAACCCCTATTATATCCTTAGCTTCGAGGCCCTGCAAAGCTGCTTGGCATAATAAATATGTAATTCTTCACAAATTAGAACACATATATAAATTGTTTTAAGTGAGAAATTATGTACCTTATGTAAATGTATCTAGCTGTTACATTTGTTGCATTAACGACTATCAAGCTACTGTGTACTGTTATTATGTATTTTAAAATTACTGATATAAACAAAACTGACAGATGAAAAGTTATAACCTGTATTAGGAGTTTTTCTACACCGGGCCTACACTGAAAAAGGACCCGTGTCCAGTCGGACTTTCCCAGCAAACACGTGTAAAATAAATAAATAAATAAAATCTGAATAAGAAATATGGACATGGGAAAGACAAAGAAATTTAATATGGTGCAATATTTATGCAAATGAGAAAGCAAAACAAAATTAATACAAAAAAATGGCACCAAAGATATTTGCAGAGAAATACAGGCAAGCATATGGATATGGAAAATTTTACAATACAAAAAGTAAGGTTCATAGGTGTGTACTAGGCTAATGGCCCTGCAGCCTTTACAAGCCTAGCCCAAAAAAATTGTCCAGGCACTGTGCCACCTGATGTTAGTTCACAGTGCCCCTATCCAGTAGGGCAACTGGAGTGATCCCTGGAGTGAGCTTTCTGTTACCCATCCACTCATCAAGATTTCTCTTGAAAACGGCCAATGAGGTGCTGTGCTTGACATGAATGTGAAGCTTATTCCAGAGTATGGGCAGTCTTCAGGAGATTAACCTCTCCCTCCAGCATGTTCAGTTAATTGTGTTAATGAGGTTGTGATCTCTGGAGCATGTTGCATAGGGGGACTGAGATTTCTTTAGGTGTAGCATTTCAAGTAGGGCTGGGTCGGACATGGCTTTGTAAGTCAAGCAGAGATCACCTCTAAGTAGACAATAAGAGACTGAGAACAGCTGAAGTTTCTTGAGTCTGTCCATGTAGGACATGTGTTTAAGGCCTAGGTTCCTTTTTGTGAGGTACGTTTGTGGCCTCTCCAGCTGTTGTAGGTGTCTGGTCAGGTAGATGCCAAATGGGGCGCTATATTCAATGATTGGTCTAATGAGGGATGAGTAGAGCGGGATGATGACCTCTTTCTTTCTGGATGCAAAACATTTGGTTATAAGATGTGCCATGTAGAAGGACTTTCTGACCACAGTGGCAATGTGGTGGTCGAAGGTGAGGTGGCTGTCGACTTGGGTGCCCAGATCTCTCATGACCCCTTCAGTGTTCACTGGGCTCCCATCAACGTGGTAATTTGTGGGAACTGAGTTTTTTCCAAAGGGGATGAGAACGCATTTTTTGGCGTTAAGCTTCTGGCCATGGTTCCCACACCAGTCATTGGTCTCAGAGAGGCCCTTTTGTAGGATATCTGCATCAGTTGGGGGAGTTGATAATGACTCCTAGCGTGCAGTCATCAGCGAACTTGGTCAGCCAGAGTCCTTCTGTGTTGGCCTGGACTTCTGAGAAGTAGATGCCAAACAGGAGGGGGCCCAGGACCGAGCTTTGTGGGACTCTACTCGTGACTGGTCAACAGTCTGACTTGTAAATCCACAACTTTTACTCTGTGGGTCCTGTCTGTCAGCCAATTTGCAACCCACCTAGTGATGCAAGGATTGATGTCTAGTTTGGTGAGTTTATCAATGATATGTGAGTGGGGAGTGGTATCAAAGGCCTTGGCCAGGTCGAGGTAGGCTGTATGCACTGCCTTACCCTCATCCACAGCCTTGGTGACTGCCTCAAAGAAGTCAACCAGGTTCAGCAGGCAGGATCTCCCCATGACAAAGCCAAATTGTGTAGGGAACAAAAGTTTGGAGATTGCCTATATCTTTGTTAAACAGGTCCATGATGATGCGCTCCATAGCTTTGCATACCAGACTCGTCAGGCTAATGGGGCAATAGTTCCCAGGGTCTATAGTTGCTCCCCTTTATGGAGCGGGATGACTGTAGCAGTGCGCCATTCATTAGGGACATAGCCTAAGGTAAGGCTGTGATTGAACAGGGCACACAGATGTGGTGCCAGTTCATTTTGTAGCTCATGTAGGATGCAGCCAGGGATATTATCAGGTCCCATGGACACTGTATTCTTGACTTTGGACAATGCAGCTTTTACTTGTGCCACAGAAATGGTGTGTACCAGGCTTTCTTCTGTTAATGTGATAGGGCCCTTGGGGGGGGTAAAGTTGGCACTGAATCGGTTTGACCAGTAAGTTAGCTATATCTGTTGGCTCAGTATAGGAGGTGCCATTGTGCAATAACTCAGAGCAAATCTAGGTATTGACTTTGAGGTTTTTGATATAGCTGTAGAAGGCTTTGTGGCTGTTTTTGGTGTCGGATGCAATTCTGCCTTCATAGGATTTGATAAGGGATCTCAGTTTTTTGTTGAGACTGATAAGGGAGGTTTTCCAGTCTTGTGACTTCATTTTTTTTCTGCAACAGTTTCTTCCTTCTGTTGTAGAGTTATTGATGGCTGGGGACCACCAGATTGGCTTCCTTTTTTTGGAGGAGATCGTCTTAGTTCTATTTGGTATGCAAGGTCATGCAGCTATTTTCCATTGGCATGGGTGCCCAGAAGTTAGCCACCTCTGATTTTAGGAGCCCAAAGTCAGCTTTAGAGAGGTTTTTCAGGGTGGTCACCTTAGCGGGGGTTGTAGGTGAGATGGAGATTTCCTTGGTGATCCTTTTGTGGCCAGACTTAACCAGGGAGGAATTGACTATAGGTGTGGATCAATGGTCTCCCATGTTGGTGATAACAAGGTCATGGATGTTGCTTCCACTAGTGGGGGTCAGAATGAGCTGGTCCAGGGCATTGTAACTGATAAATTCCAGAAAGCATTGAGCCTGTACATTGGTACTTGATTAGTTTTCCCAGTTGGCGGAAGTGCAGTTGAAGTCACACAGTATGAGAGTATTGGGTTGGACCTTGATAGATTCATTAGAAAACAAAGGGGGAAAGTTGAAAAGAGGATTAGTAATGGGGAATTTAAAGAAACATAAACTGAAGTTATGAATTACCTATGAAGTGAAGGATCCAGTGTAGGAAATCCTACTGTGGCAATGTTCATAGGAGGTTACTAGGCTAATGGTCCTATGGCTTTTACAAGCCTAGCTATGTTATACCCATGCTCCCTAACTGACTTTGGTTAGATAGTCATTATTCACATAGGAAATCAATGATCAGCACAGACCAACCCTGTCCATGAGGGATATAGGTGCCACCCCCAAGAGTGAATTTGCAGTCTCCCATCCAGTTGTCTAGTTTACGCTTGAATAGGCTCATGGAGGAGCTCTGCTTCACGTGACTTGGGAGTTTATTCCAGAGGAGAGGCAATCTCTGGGAGATATATCTATATTCATCTCTCCAGCATGTTCTGTTAATGTCACAGGCTAGGTTGAGATCCCTGGAGCGAGTGACTATTGTCCCATTTGATTTGCGGATGTGCAGGCTTTCCATTAGGGCAGGGTCAGAGACTGCTCTGTAGGCCAGGCACAAGTTACCCCTCAGCAGCCTATAAGATACACAGCACAGTAGCAGGACTTTCTGTGATTCTATAACTGTGACTCAAATTACCCAAATAGATGCTCATGGTCTGGAGGAGCTGGGGGGAGTGAGTGGCACTGACATACATCTATCCCATCCTGGGGAAGGGTGGAAATCTTCTATGCATCATTGTTTGATCTCACTGAAGATTACAGAGAGGCATGTAGACAGTCAGCCACAGACACATGCCCAACTCCTGCCAAGCTGCTTCATCGGTAACTTTGAGTGGACACTGCATTCTGAGGACAGCATGCATGCAAGCATGCACATCTACCAGACAAGAGATCACTGTAGGGCCCTCATCTAGGAGCATACATGTCAGCTGTCAAGGGAAGAATTGTTAGGGTTTACAAGAAAAGTCCCTGATGGCTACCTAAATGACAGGTCCTCTTTACTGGCTGTCACCCTGGGAAAAGGGAATAAGTGGCCGACTGGTCAGTGGTGGGGAGGGATGACGGTTGGCAGGCATAAGGGAGAAACACAATGAAAAAGACAACAAATTTGAAGCTGAAAACATCCTTTTTTTTTTTTTTTTTACAAAACTGTAGTTTGATAAACATAGCAAACAAAACTTGACTTGTGGTAATACTTCTCTAATATTATACCCTTACTTGTCTGTGTGGTATTAGACAAGTACTTTGCAGGATGCACAGTAGCAAATCCCTAACCACGCCTCTAGGCTGACAGTTCCTGGTGGCGTGTTGAATCTGCTGAATATTCACTCCTGTGCTGAATTCAGGCAATCAGGCAGAGATAATCTGCTCAGCACAGTATTTACATGTGTTGTAGGACCATCACAAAATCCAGCCTGTCCAACACCACCAAACTGTGTCTCAACACAGTACAGACTGTTACATTTTACCAGCTGAATATGTTTTAACAAGCTGATAGCAGCACTGTTGCACAGCACTTGTTCCACATCTGTAAAGAAGCAGGGGAGTGAGAGTGGTGCAGCACCCCCACAAGGGGGTACAGGGGGGCTTGCCCCCCTGAAAAAACAGAGAAAAAGTAATAATTACTTCCTAGTTAACTGTGCATTTGATATCCTTAATACCATGCAACAGGCTTAATTCACTAATGACAGCTTTACAGGATTGGAGTTGGTTTTGTGTGTGAATATTAAACAGTTTTCAGTAATAAATACATGACGTGGCATGCAAATTAGCATGCCTGCCAGTCATCAGGCATTTCAACGCCCATTTCCCCTGTCAATCACTACTGACACACCCATTTCTGCACAGAACTAAATGCGAGGTACTTCTCTAATATTATGCCCAAGTAAGCACTGTGACAAAGCAGCATAGAAAGTGAGCAGAATAATGGAATATTTGAGGAAATAAAATTGCCAGGAGAAAATGTGATTTTTTTTTTATACTTGTGTACGGAGGGTTTGCAATCCCCATTTTAGTCCTATACTGCTAATAAGTGCACTTCTGGAGAACTCATTTTAATATCGAGAAGAAAAGGATAGCTCTGAATATAAATAGTACACATTATACCACTGAGTCAAGTAAAAATGAGCTAATCAAAGCTTTTATACTCAAGACAAATTCTGATACTCATGTCCAAATGATTCACAGTGGCTGTCCAACAAAAAATGAGCCAAATCATCTCATACCACATCCCTCCAAGGTGACACAAGGGCAAACTTATCTGCATTTGTCCGATTACTAGCACACATATCTGTTACCTATAACTTTTCACTAATAAATATTACATCAACTGGTGAGGCCAGACAGCAAAATATTGCTGCTTAGAACTAAGCAAATACTTTATTTTAAAAACATTGTCTGCTCATGATACTATTAATTAGCAATGGTGTTGTCTTGTAGCAGTAGACAATATATTTGCTAGAAGATGCATGACAGGGCTAGTTACCTGATGGTGTAAACTTTGGCTCTAGATTATCACCATGGAAATGACACCCTGACTCCATGAGCAAAAATGGGAAAAAAGGGTTATGAATGGATGGATGGCTGGGCAAAAACATAGGACAGATGAGGCTGGCATTTCACAAACCGTACTTACATCTCCAAAGGTGTGTCCCCACACTTCAAAATGCAAACACTCTACAGACAGTGTTACAGTAAAGAATAAAATGAAGCCATCAACACTGGGGAAATGGATGTGAGATGGCATTACAATAAAAGAATGAGGTAGCAAAGTTATAATTGCTTGCATTGTTGAAAGATGCAGCCATAGTGTTTATCCACATTATTATATACATAATGGCATTTATTTGAAGCTTTATATACAAACTGCAGAAACATAAGAAAAACGCTACATCTCAGTCTCCTGCTGATTGTTTATATAATAAAGGACAGGTTGGAGTCAGAGACAAAGTATATGAGAAACCGAAATGTTCTCATCATGCATCACTATGCTACATCCACCTAACTAGGCTAATGCGGATCAATATACATCAGTGAAGTTAATATGCTATGAATCATCTCAGGACGCTGCAGCTAGTAGCACACATGTTCCTGTTCACTACCCACCAACAAGATAGGCCTAACCTCAAACCACACACATGTACACATGCACACTTACTCAAATGAGCAAATACTCAACTAATCTGTACAAATAAGCCCAAAAGTTGGAAAATCCTATCCACACATGGAGATAACTGCCCATCCCAAGCCACAGTTGGAGTAGGAAGCTTAGACAGTACACAGATAAATTCCAATACAGTAAAACAGTACACCCCTTAATGAAAAATGCAAGAAAAGTACACTAAACATGTACTTCCTACTACTTCCTCAATGCGCATGTGAAATACAACAGCTAAGAATGAGTAATTCATCTCTCAGAAGGAATAAAAGCTGTACATACCTGTAATACTCAGCAGCTGTCTGGTTCAATTATATTACATTGTGATGCTACAGCAGTCTTCTACCATGATGGTTTCTGTCTCTAATACATTCCGCAAAGGGGTCTAAATTCATAATTCCTCCTTTCATAAAAGTCAACCAGTTTTGTTATAAATACAGGACATAAAATTAAGCAATATAAAAATATTGCGCTAAGCTCTCTTCCAACTGTTCCCTCTGACTGTAAGTTCTCAAATGAGACCAAAATCCTTTAGGAAGTTGGAATCAAGCCCCACCAATAAAGCCTTCTGTACAACTACTCATACACTGAAACTGTAATCCTGTCAGGGAGAAGCACTCGATAGTAAGGAAATCTCTCAGAGACCTCTGTTTCCACTGCCTCATCAAAATGAATGGACACATTTTCACCTCATTTCACACCTTTTGTGGAATTCTCTTTGCTACGGAAATGTTTTCAAGTAACTATTGAACTCTGACTTGTAGCCAACAATGAAGAAACCAAGCTTGTAGTAAAACACTTCTTACTTATTAATGCTTTCTATACCACATATTATAGCATTTTGTAAGAATATTGCCATTACTTTTATAGATTTTACTTAACATGCAAGTACAAAATGTTAGTTAAAATGTAGTTAATGGTTTAAATCACAAAAGCTGTGCGTTTTTGTGAATACTGAGATGAAAACATTTAAAATAAACTTTGAAATGGTACTGGATGTTAACACTAGATGCAAAAGGTAAATGGCAGCCTGAACAGATAATTTGCAAGCAAGCATATTTCCCTGTGTTCTGTATGGTCGCCGTATTCCTCTCAACTTCTTAGTGCTAGAAATCTGGACAGAGCCTAAAATGGTTGGGGAACAAAGGCCCAAAATATAGACACAGATTCTAAATATTACTCTTATAAATTCAAACTGTCGGTCATTATCATGCAATTTCGCTCCTCAGTGATTTGACAGAAAATCACAAATTTTATGACAAACACACAAAAATAAAAGGAAAAAATCTGAACAGCATATGAAAATCTGAACAATTGAGAGAGATGGTGGTCACTGACCATCAGTGGCAGATGGCAAATAATGAAAAGAGGAGGACGAACATTCATCTTTGCTGAGATGTTCTAATTCTTATTATCTATGAATGAATTTACTACTGGAGTCGAAGCATGCATAGTGATTAGGTAGTCAGTACTGGTTTGCATTCCAAAGTCACCTAAATTTGGGGGTCTCTGTTAGCAAATGGATACATTTAAATTAGCAGAAGCACTGCAAACAAATGAACAACAAAATATTAATACTCAATGTCCATAGGTTCATAGGAGGTTACTAGGCTAAGAGCCCTAGGGCCTTTACAAGCCTAGCCATGTTATAACCGTGCCCCCTAACTGACATTGGTTAGATAGTCACTTTTCACATAGCGAGTCTATAATCAGCAACAACTACCACTGCCCAGGAGGGACATGGGTGCCACTCCCAAGGTGAAATTATTATCTCCCATCCAATTATTTAGGTTGCATTTGAAAAGGGTCATCTGCATCATGTGAACTGGGAGTTTATTCAAGCAGAGCAGCAATCTGTGGGAGATATATCTGTCTCTCCAGCATGTTCTGCTAATGTAACAGGCTAGGTTAAGATCCTTGGAGAGAATGACTCTTCTCCCATTTGATTTGCCGAAGCACAGCATTTCCATTAGGACAGTGTCAGAGACTGCTCTGTAAGCCAGGCACAAGTCGCATCTCAGCAGCGAATAAGATACAGAGTGCAGTGACATGGCTTTCAGTCTTTCCATGTAGGTCATGTTTTGGAGGCCCTGAATTTTCCTGTTGAGAAACTTCTGTGGTCTCTCCAGCTGCTTCAGGTGTGTGGTGAGGCACATGCAAAAGGGAGCATTATACTCTATTAGTGGCCTGATAAGGGTCAAGTACAGAGGAGTTATAACATCCTTAGTCTTGGATGTAATCTCCTTACTTATGAGATGCACAATTTAGAAGACTTTCCTTACTACAGTGGAAGCATGGAGATCTAAGTTTAAATCGGTATCAACCTCTGTTCTCAAGTCTTGCACCATGGGTTTGAGCTTGGGGGGGGGGTGCTGTCAGTATTGCAATTTGCAGGTTATTCCTCTTTGCCAAAGGGGTTAATAATGTACTTTTTGTGTTCAGTTTTAGTCTGTTGTTTTGGCACCAATCCTTTGTCTGTGTTAGCCACTTTTGTAATATTTTAACATCATTGGGGGAATAAGTGATTGCACCGTTTGCAATCATCACTGAACCTGGTAAGCCACAGGCCATCTACTTTCACCTAGATTTCCAAGAAATAGATTCCAGACAGTAGAGGGCTCAGCATAGATCCTTGTTGTATGCCACCGGTAACTGGTCTAGTAAACACATTAGTGCACTTGTTTGCAAAACCTTTTGGTTTTATTGGTTCATTGTTTTTAGGATTCTCGGACTGACTGCAAGCAGCATTTAGCTCCTTTGTGGTAACTGGTCTAGTGGCTGAGGAACTTTGACAGTATGTATTGTGTTGGTGAGCCATTTAGCTACCCATCTAGTGATGTATGGGCTCCCCAGCTAGGAGAGTTTCTGAATGATACCTGAATGGAGGATTGTGACAAAAGCCTTGGCTAAGTCAAGATAGGCGGTATGCACTGTTTTGCCTTCATCCAGAGCTTTGGTGACATTCTCGAAGAAGTCCAGCAGGTTTAATAAGCATGATCTACCCTTAATGAAGCCAAACTGGGTCGGGTCAAAGTTTGAAGGTTGCCTATGTCCTTTCTTGATAAGGTTCACGATGACCCTTTCCATGGCCTTGCAGATCAGACTGGTTAGACTTATGGGTTTATACTTCCCAGTGTCAGTTGGTGGGCACCCTTTCAGCAAGGGATTATGATTGCTGTTCTCCACTCTGTGAGAACAAAGCCAGTGTTCAGACTGTTACATGCTCATACAGGGCTTTTGTGCACACCTCCATACAGGCTTCAATGTTTTCTTGGTTTGGAGGAGCTTGGTAACTAGCAATGGTGTCACTTAATAGGACATAGTTTTCCTTAGAACAGTTCTTAAAGGTTTTGTGATAAGGTGGGTATTCTAGTTGTATATTTATTTCAAGGGAGACGGCTTTATGATCTGATCTAACCAGCGAGGACATCAGACTTAGGGAGTGCAACACTCTCCCATATCTGTGAGTATGAGGTCAACGATATTTGTACGCCTATTGGGAGTGCAGACTAAATGCTCCAGGGCATTTGAATTGACAAAATCTAGAAATTTTTGAGTCTGTGTGTTAGTGGTTATGTACACTTCCCAGGTAATGGAGGCATAGTTGAAATCACCCATGAATATGTTATTGGGCTGAATGGTAGGTGATTCTAGTTAATTTAGGTATGATATGTGGGTTCCCATGCTATGAATGACCCAGCACTGTAAAATCACAATCACCACAATAAAACTAGTTGTAAACCTATACTATCACATCAACAATACCAGACTTCATAACAAGTAACTTACTCAATGCATTCCACATTTGTGAAATAAGCTGACTTTACACGTCAAATGCGGTACTTCTCTTGCAACCTTTATAACCTGTTTGGAATAAGTGTAAAAATTCAGGACAAAACAAATTTTCAAAAACATGTTATCCTCCCTCCCAGAAGAAAAGTAAATATTCTATTTTTTTTCAGTCTTTTGTGGATGAAATCAGAGTTTCATTTTTCTGACTTTGTTATATCTACCGGCAGGGGAAACTACTAATGGGGTCTGTATATGTTATGTACTGCCTGATTAACATACAATAAATAAATAAAGAAATAATAAAAATGTTATTACTTGGGTCAGCTGTAGTTCATAACAGATTGTTTTTTTTCAGCCAGTTTAGGTCTAAGAGTAGGTCTAAGTCATTTACTCACAAAACATATTCATACCCAAATTTGTCTCAACATAGGCCTCAGCTTTAGTAAGAAATCTCATTAAATGACAAAGAACATTATTCACAAGTGGTGATCTTTAAATGTGTGCAAATTGGTCCCTGTGCAATACAAACACAAGCTATTAGCACATCATTTTAGCTTTTATCTACCATCACCACTAGTTACAACACAAAAAGACAGTCGGGAGGGGGGTTCACACCTGGGTTTCTGTGAAGATACTGAATATCACAAGCCTTGGTACTAAATATTTCATTTATTTATCTGTGTGTGTGTGTGTGTGTGTGTGTGTGTGTGTGTGTGTGTGTGTATGCATATACGTATTTCTTTAATTTCTAGAAACCAAAAAGTAATCAATATTCAGTCATAAATCATAAAGGTCCAATACACATGCACACACAACTCTCAGCTCTCACAAATTTGGGGGAACACCTCTAATTTGTTCTCAAACTTTTGTTCCATCCCTCCTAAATATGGAAATGATTTTGAGTTAACAACACACAATAAGATTACCTAATATGGAAGCTTCTCCTTAATTATTATTTCTTTGTCCATACTTCTGAGCTAAAAGTTGCAAGACATGACACACACACACACACACACACACACACACACACACACACACACACACACACACACACACGTAGATTGTTTTAACACATATGCAGCTATTTAACACAGTAGAAGAGTGGTCCACTTTTTTTCATTTTTTCAGGCTCCAACTAGTTACAGAACAAAAACAAATGTCATGTTTGTTACAGTCCTTTATAAGACCTGTTTACAGTTAAAAAAAATGAGTACACTCTTCAAAACAAATGACATTTCTCCAACTGGCTGATCAATAAAAAGGGTCTGTTACATGGATATGAACTTTCCTACTGTCTCCCTTACCAGCTTGGTGGATATGGACATCCTAAGGCAATGTAGAAATTGCCTCATGTTTGCTGACAACCAGTTAATTCTCAAACATATGGTATGTGAGAGATGTATTTACACAGTGCCACTGGAGGCAAAGCTCTCATATAAAAGCACTCCTACTGTGTGAATAAGGTTGTCAGTAGTACACACACTGCACCCATCACACACACATTTCAAAGCAGACACTAGAGGCACTTAAATGTAACCTACCTAAACCCCAAAGAACTCCTAGATGAAGTACACAACAAACTCCCTCAACAACCCTGAACACACTCTTTCAAAACAACACCCACATCAACACATATGGCTACATCTCATGGAGCCTCTACTTCTTAGCCCATAAGGCAAGCCACCACAAAATCCAACATTCTAGTCATTGGAGACTCATAGATTCATATGTTCATAGGAGGTTACTATGCTAATGGCCCTAGGGTCTTTATAAGCCTAGCCATGTTATACCCTTGTTCCCTTATTGACCTTGTTGTATGGTCTATAATTTGCAGTGCGAGTTTATGAACAGCACCAACTGCCCCTGTCCAAGAGGGACAGAGGTCACTCACACACAAGTAAATATTTATATACGCACATGCTCATTATATTTACAGTAAATATATGTGTGTGTGTGTGTGTATATATACAGATATAGACACATACACACATATCAACATATGCATATATATATATATATATATATATATATATATATATATATATACACACACACACACACACACACACACACACACACACACACACACACACACACTAAGTTGCTAGAATAGGATTTTGTGTTGTCATGCACTTTCTGAATGTTATAAAGTCTGAAACTCAAGTGTGTGTCCTTGTTTACTGAATTCAATCATCATTCATTTGCCAGAAAACCACAAATTTTATGAGAAACAGATCAAATCATGAGGAAAAAATCATGAGGTATGTTACCACTGCATACAGTCTGGCATCCTGCTGCTTTGCAAGGCAGGAGGCCATCTGTAAAGTTTAGATGTTGGTAAGCACCAAGGCTAGCTCTTTTAGACAACCAGTCTGTAGTGCTTGCCTCGCAAGGTAAACAGACATGGTTGTGGTTATTCATAGGTGCCTCAGTCTCACTGAGGCAGAAGAAAGACAAAAACATGAATGGATTGTTTCTGTGGGCAGTGTCTGCAACCACTGGCCACAAGATACCGCTGCTCTTCTGACAGTATTTAAAAAAAAAATGCCTCAGTCGCCAACAGAAAAAAAAATAAGCTTAACATTTTCAGGATGTTTAAGGTTAGTACTTGTCCTTATAAACAGGACCTCTTGTCCCAGGTAACAGGACCTGCTGAATGCTGGCTTAGAAAAAAAAATCTAAATCCCCAACACTGTAATAATTAAATTACAGAAAAGAAAAAAAAACATAGGATGGAATCGTGTCTGTGGGCAATAAGTAATGTTACCACTACCCACATATATATCCTGCTGTATTACAGAAAAAAAAATGATCCCGAGGATAAGATGCTTTTAATCACTGAGACTGGTTCTTCTAGGCAACATCTCTAGTGCTTACTTCACAATGTATAGGGACACTGCAGTTATTCATAGCCATAAGGGGAAAAAAAAGTTGGATCACTGTAGGTAGTGTGTGCTGTTACCACCATAACTCTCAACTTCTTAGCCTAAGAAATGTGAAAAAAGCTTAAAATAATGGGGGACAAAGTCCCAGAAATAGAGATAAATGTTAAATATTGCTCTTATAAACTTAGAAAGTTGGTAGAATAATAGGTTTTGCATTAGTATGTATTTTCAGTATGATATAAAGTTTGAAATTAAGATGTGTCATTATTTAGTGAATTCAGTCCTCAGAAATTTGACAGAAAACCACAAATCTTATGAGAAACAGACAGGATGGGCAATAGTGTAAATAGCAAGTACCTGCAATTTTTATTATATGTAAAAGCCTGGGAGGTAAGGACTACAAGTTATGTAGGACCTATTAAAGTAAGGTTTCGATTTTCATGGATAATGAAAACAGGAATGGAACACTGCGGACAGAGTCAAGCAAAACACTGGCAGGACCTAACACTGATGTCACAAAGTGGGAGGCAGTAAACAAAGTGGGTGGCAACATTCACATTTAGGTCCAAGGCAAGCAACCCTATTTGGAAATCATACAGTGCCCTTAAGTCAACATTTGCTGCTAGTTCAAAAGGAGTTTGTGCCTGGAGAAAAAATGACAAATCCCATGAAGAGGGAGGATCCTTGACAGGTTGTCTGAGTAAAAATGTACCTTTAAGAAAGGCTTTGTGTAGTTTAAGGGAGGCCAACAATAAAGGAACCTTATTTTACATGACTATTAGAGATTGTAACCAACAGCGGTGGTGATGCTGCGGTAGCGTTGTCGCCTCACAGTAAAACGTTGTCCTGTTCAATTCTCAGCTAGAGCGTCTTCTGTGTGGAGACATGCGTCAGTGGGCGTACCTTCAGTGAAGGTTGTGCATCAGGGCCGGCAACTCGGCATGTAAAAATCTACTCCCAATCATTAGCGGAGCGGAGTTCCGCTGTGGCGACCCCTAAGCCGAAAGACACAACAACATTAGAGATTGTAACCAGTTGTACCCTGATCTCAGAGTAATTTATGCCAGCATGGAAAACGCAGGCCAGAAAAGCTAACACCATTGGAATGGGTAACGAAAAAGTGTCTAGGTGTCTCTCATTTTGTTGATTACAGAATCTTTTCCATTTGTATATCTTCTCAGTGTAATCCTTTTGTAAAACAGTAAAGATACACAGTACTTGGCATGAGAGATTAGACTGTCTAGTTATCAAAGAAAGTGGAGAAACCATGCAGTTATAGCTAGACTATTTCTCCAAATGAGACATCCTCAAGTGGTGACCTTGGGGGATCCCCTCCCCTTCAAAGTCTGTGTCCTCTGTTAAAAATTTTTGTGGGGAATCAATGCGTTTCTGCTTGTACTTATGTGTATGGGGAATATATTCATAGGGGTGGTCTAAAGAGGATGCGGATGTGTGGGAAGAGTGTTGCAAAAGGACTACCTCAAGGTTTAAATGCAACAGGTGCTCAGACAGGACAAAATGAGCAGACTCAGGACCCAAGACGGACATGTGGAGGAGAGAACATGAGGTGGATAATGATGTCCTGTCCCCAGTCATGTGGAGAGCTCCCTCCCTCCACTTCCTTAAAACACATATGCCTATGGAGAGCACAGGACTGTTCCATTAGGAGCCAATTCCACCTGCCTAAAGAAATCCAAGACTTCCCCATGACCTTGCATCGACGCAGAGGTCTGAGCTGTACTATCAGGGTCCAAAGCCCTGAGGCGAAGGGATGTCTCTGAAAACCTTGGAGTTGATCTCCTACCCCTGGATCTGGCACAGAAGCTATGGCTCAGAGATCCCTCTTGCTCTGACAAGGTCTGTGCCAGCTGGATCAGGG